>NC_090649.1:462374725-462674725 GCF_040937935.1 Hyperolius riggenbachi | reverse complement strand
CCAAAAAACTGTAGCGAGCAGGGAAGCTGGACAGCATCATTGTTTAAATCCTTTTTAGGGAATATCTTTATAAAAAATAAAAGCCTTGCTGAGAATCCCCTATGAAAACCTGTCACTTCTGTCAGATTTCTACTACCTACTGTAAGTGACAGCAACATAGGAGAAAAGTAATTTATGGATCATTTTATTCTGGAAAAAGCATACTTCTTATTTGTTTATGTTTGCACATATCTTAAATTTGAATTTTTTTTTGCCATAGTGCCCCTTTAAGTATTGAAATATGCATCCAGGTGCTGTTTACTATATTTTCAGTACTGGCAGTTGCGGAAATTAAACTGCTACAAGAAGAATCTGGATACCCCACTTCCCCCCACACAGTTTAAAGGATACCAGAGCTGAACTCAGTTGCAAAAACCGGGCAAGGAAGCCATCCTTTGCTACCTAAATGGCCCCCGGCAACCTCTTCTGGGTCAGGCATTAGTGTGCAGGAGCTGGCCCAGCTGCACGTACCCTACATCGCATGGCCGGGAGTGCACTGTGGATGACGTCACAACCAGGGCTGTGGAGTCGGAGTCTGAGCAATTTTTGGTACCTGGAGTCGGGTGTTTCAGTAAACGGAAGAGTCGGATGATTTTTGAACCAAATCCATAGCCTTTGTAAAAATTAGACTAAGGAGTCAGAGTCGAGGAGTCGGAGCAATTTTGGGTACCTGGAGTCGGATGATTTTTGTACCGACTCCACAGCCCTGGTCACAACTACGACATGTGAATGTGCAGAATGCTCCGGCGCGATGGAGGACGCAGGCAGCTGGGCCAGCACCTTCACACTAATGCCCGACCCGGAAGAGGCTGCTGGGGGAGCATTTAGGTAGCAAAGGGGAAGGGGGGGGGGGGGAGAACAGGGGGAGTGGTAGGGATGAAGACAGCTTCCCATACATGAATTCAACCCCCGTTTTTCCAACTGAGTTCAGCTCTAGTATCATTTATTCACCTCCATGTGAATGAGCCCAAATACGGTCAGCGTCTTTGTTAAAGGACAGCTAAAGTGAGTAGAATATGGAGGCTGCCATATTTATTTTCTTTTAAGCAATGCCAGTTGCCTGGCAGTCCTGCTGATCTATTTGGCTGCAGTAGTGTATGAATCACACCAGAAACAAGCATGCAGCTAATCCAGTCGGATCCGACAATGTCAGAGACACCTGATCTGCTGCATGCTTGTTCAGGTTCTGTGGCTAAAGGTATTGGAGGCAGGGGATAAGCAGGACTGTCTGGCAACTGGTATTGCTTAATGGAAATAAATATGGCAGCTTCCATATAGCCGTTCACTTCAATTGTCCTTTAACTCTACCCTCTCTTAAAGGGAACCGAAGGTGAAAGGGAAATGGAGCTTGCCATATTTATTTCCTTTTATACAATACCAGTTGCCTGGCAGTCATCCTGATCCTCTGTCTCTAATACTTTTAGCCATAGACCCTGAACAAGCATGCAGCAGATCAGGTACTCTTATTCTGCTGACTCAGGTTTTACTGGATTAGCCATATGCTTGCTCCAGGGTTTTGATTCAGACACTACATATGCCAGAAGATCAGGAAACTGGCATTGTTTACAAAGTAATAAATATGGCAGCCTCCATATCCCTCTTACCTCAGGTTCCCTTTAATGTCCCATCAGCAATGAGCAACACTGTTAAAGTGAACCAGTAAGAGAAAAGGCTCTGGATACCTTAGGCAGTGTTCCCCAACCCTGTCCTTAAGGCCCACCAACAGTGCATGTTTTGTATAAATCCACGGAGATGGTTAATCAGCTCTGCTGAGACACTAATTACCCCACCTGTGCATGTTTGTGGTTTCCTGCAAAACATGTACTGTTGCTGGGCCTTGAGGACAGGGCTGGGGAACTCTGCCTTAGAGCCTTTCCGGTCCATCCCGACGTTCCTGTGTCATTGACGTTATTTGACCTGCTAAGTCAAATAGCTTTTCACTACTGAGCACACGCGAGTACAGACTACCAAATGTGCAACACGGATGTGCTCATCTTCAGAACTACTTGGAGGCAAAAATAGTTCCGAAAACTGTACCAAAGACCTAGCAGGTCAAATCATTTCCCCAGGGAGCAACGCAGGAACTTCTGGACAGACGGAGAATCGGTAAAACTATGGTATTCATAGCCTTGCCTCTACTTTATTAAGTATTAAACCTGAAGTGAGTTTCCTCACTAAAGGTTTGCTTTTAAGTGTAGCCGAGGCAAACCTGAGGTCAAAAATAAAATACCTAAGAGGGAAGCCTCTGGATCCTACAGCGGCTTTGTGACGATCGGTCGCGGTGCGCAGATCCCTAGCGGGGCGGTGGTCCAGAGAATGGCGTGGAATGCCTCTCTTCTTAGCTGTTTGATTTTTGACCCAAGGTTCCCCTCAAGTATATCAAAAAACAAATGTATGATATAATAAATTGCATATGTAGTATGGATACGGAATAGAAATTAGTAGTAAATAAATGAGTCTCATGTTTATTTTCAGTTATATAGCTTTAAAAAAAAATAGCATTCAATCATTCTGCCATAGTAATAAAAGTACACTCTGTCCTTTAAAGTGGATCCGAGGTGAACTTTTACACATTGCATAATTGTGTTCCTTTCCCATTGTTTATAGGGCATTCCTCAAGCCAAATACTTTTTTTGTTTTAATACTCTAATTCCCTATAAACTAAAAAAGACACGCCCACAGGTTTTCAGAGAGCCTTGGCAGTAGCAAGGGCTCATGGGAGCTCAGTCTGGGCAGGAGGAGGTGTTACTAGCCATTGATTTCAGAGGCAGAGGGGAGGAGGGAGGAGGAGATTAGGCTGATGGTTCAAGATACAGATAAGCCTGCCTCTGTGTAATGTTTACAAACATGGCTGCTGTCATTGTATCACAGGAATAAATAATCATATTCTATTAAAACTGTTTACAGCTAGATTTGCTGTGTAAACTATCTAAACTTTAGTTAAGATATATAGACAAGTTACTTGTTATAGTTCGTTTTTCATCTCGGATCCACTTTAAACTATAAAACATACAACAAATAATGACCCTTAAGGTACATACACACATCGGATTTTTCCAAACCACCGGTCGTTTGGACGTCAAATTGGGCATGTGTACCAACCATCGTTCAGCTAAGACTGGATTTGACCGATCCACCAAGCGGATCCATCAAAACCAGCGTTATCAGCTGAATGACCGTTTGCACACACGCTCGATTTGATGTCCAAACGACCAGTTGTTTGGAAAAATCCGACGTATGTACGCACTTTTAGAACTGTCCTGCAGTAAAAACTTATCTCAAGCTGTCTTACTTTTTCTTTGCCGTTTAAGTGCTTCAGAAAAAAGGACTGCATTCGACCCAGTGGATCAGAAAAGCTATTTTGCATAGATAACGGAAGTTTTTTAACCATCTCGGTACTGAAAAACAATATGTTCTATTTCTTAGCTGTACTACACATACAATTCATTATACCATAAGTTTATTTTCACTTCAGGTGAGCTTTAAGCCTCGGCTCATGGTTGAGGCGGCAGCCAAAAACGTGTATGTACATCTACGCCCCATATGTCAAAGAGCAATCCACCTTGGCCTAAATCAGGGCTGTCCAACTCTACTCCTCCAGGGCCAATTCCATGCCAGTGTTTAGAATAGACAGAGAAATAAAGAAATGTGTTCTACTTGATGAATCACACCTTTCCTGAAACAGTCCCATTCATTCATTTGAGCTGTCCCAATGTGTGAGGACCCCCGCCCTGAGGACTGGAGTTGGACAGCCTTGGCGCACCATATTGGCCTAAGCAGTTAATGGGCCACAGACGATACCCTAAAGATATAAGGAACAGAAACTACAACCAACTGTAACGTTGTGAAGCACTTTTCATGGGCTGCACAATTTGCTGGAAATGTCTGTAAAGGGTACAGATTATAAAGGAAATATGGAAGTGGCTGCATGTTTAAAGAGGATTGGTAAATACATAAGCCCTACAGCCACAAATTATTCATAAAAACCAATGCAAGGAGAATTGGAGGAAAACTGATGTAGAAGTGGAGCTTCTGTGAGTGACCAATTAGAATCCTTCATCTCGACTTGCGGTCTATTTTATTCACCGGTTTGTCTCGTTTTTCTTGCATTGGTTTTGATAAATGTGCCCCTTTGGCCTCTCCTACAAGTCAGGAAATCAGCAATTACTCCTTCCCTCCATAAACACTTCCAATCACTGTCTTTGCAGCATCCGGTCAGGAACACTTTTCACTTACTTTAAAGAGACACTGAGGTCTCTTTTTTACTTTATTTTGTTATGAAATCCTCTTCAGCATTAAATTCTAAGTGGAATCGCTGCATCCCCGCGGCAGAGGAGTGATTTAATACTGAGAAACAGACCTGCTAAGTTCCACAACTTTGCAGGTCGCAGATTATGCTGCCCTGGGGAGGCAGAGCTTTGTGCAGTAACTCTATGGCCTCGATTCATAAAGCATTCCCGCATGCGGAAATGCTGAAAACGCCTCACTTTACCGACCACACAGCAAAATGTGTATTCATAAAGGCTTTTTCCGCATGAAAAGCCGACATTCGCGAGCAGAGTGATAAATCACCGCCTTGCGCGGTCATTATCATAATAAAAGTAACAAATGTCAATTCATAAAAGTTAGAGGTAACGGTATGCAGACGGGGATTACCGCTACCTCTGATGTGGCGAGAAGCGTGCGGAATACATTGCAGTGAATGGGACAGACCTCCCAAGCAGCTTCAGAGAGAACACTGCACGGAGGGACTCTGCCTGCTTCTCCTGTTTCCGCACGTCTCCCGACAGCCTAACGCTAGCCTACAGCGGAATATCTCCGCACGCCTGTCACAACTAGCAACATTTTTATGAATTACCACCCTGAAGGCTGAAATACCGACAGCGGTGTTTCCCCGCTCGACTTTACCTTACCGACAGAACTTTTATGAATCGAGGCCTATCTCTCCACAATCAATCTCCGCCTCCTCCCCACCCCTCTCAGTGAAAGAAGACTGAATGGGATGGGGAGAGGCGGAGATTGATTGCGGAGGCAGAGCTACAGCGCAAAGCTCTGCCTCTTCTAGTAAGAAAAGTCCTGGAACTTTGCAGGGCTATTTCTCGGTAATAAATCACTCATTTGCCGTGGGGATGCGGCGATTCCACTTAGAAGTTAATGCTGAAGACGACTTTATAACAAAATAAGGTAAAAAAAAAGAGACTTCAGAGTCTCTTTAAGGCAAGGTTCACAGTGGGGCATTGCGATGCGTTCCCTGTATAACAGGAAGGCAACAGAACAAAAAATTCATACTGTTACATACAATGAAAAGTATGCTTCCCTTTCTTTGGGGTAATGGTAGTTAATGAATGTTTTGGGGATAACACACTGATTCAGTGAGCTACCACTGCCATTGTACAACGACGCACTGTGAACTTTGCTAAAGGTGGTGCATTGTCCTACGGCTGTGTCGTTACAAAGCGACCGTTATGCTGCACCACTGTGAACGGGGGTCCTAAACCTTCCATTCTGCTGAACCACACCCAATTTAAGTAAGACGTGAATAATGGCTTCAAAAGTAGCTTTCCTCAGGGCAACCACCCTGCTGCAGTTCAAACTTAGACAAGGAATCTGTACAGTTTTGGATGATCTTCTGGACAAATAAGGCATCTTCCTGGTCATCAATTTCAAAGTCTCTCAGATAGTTAAAAAAATGATCATTCCTTCTAAATTCTAATTCTTGTATGGGGGATGTCTCATCTAGTTCTATATCCTGCCCTGAACAATTCTCCAGTCGTCTCTTTTTTGGATCATGTGTTTGTTCCCCTAAAGTGCTGCTTGTCCTTTTCCTGAAGCCACTGCCCTCAGGCAGTTTCACCTGAATGTCTTTGCGACCATAGTTTGTATAGATGTGGAAAGCAATCACACTCAGGGCATTTGTGTAGTCTTCCTTCTGTGGAAACATGTCTGGCTGAAGTGACAGCTTGCGGTGATGCCTGTCAATATATCTCTTCAGGTGGTCTTCACCTGTCATATGATCTATAGTCTGATAACAGTCGGTCTCCAGGTTACACAGCGTGCAGCTGTAGCGATACCCAGAGTCCATCTGCATCTCCAGTATGTACTCCAGGCCCAAGAGGGGACAGTCTTTCAAATACACATCTAGTAAATATTCCAACCTGCTCAACTCCTCCACTATCTCGGGAGAGGTGCGTTCCCAGTTTATTCTATGTTCTTCCCCCATAACATGTTTATTTAGGTCTGTAACTGAGAAAGCTGCATCACAGAGGCTGCAGGAACACGTGTTACTCCTACTGGATTCTAATTCCTCAACAGCTGTGATTTTGGATAATAAAGCTTCTTTTGTAGTTAAAGCTTCTTTTGTAGTTCCTTCATCCTTTTTAACCTGAATTTCTTTGCGTCCGTATCGCTCTTGGATCACCAAGGCTGCCTCTGTGAACACTTTGTTGTACAAGGACATTGTGGAGAAATTCTCAGGTAACAGATCCTTGTGCTCCCTCTCCATGTAGCGGACTGTGTGCCTCTTGTCCAGGACATGTTTGAGTGCCTCTGACAAGCAAGCCTCCACATTGCACAAGAGGCAATTATAGCTGTAGCTTGAGGAGTCCTCCTGCTCCACAAGGTACTCCAGGCCCAGGATGACCTCTTTCTTCATGTAGGTATCTAGAATATACTGCAGCCTGTCATTTTCCTTCACCTGCTGAGATGCTGCAAGCTGCAGGTTTTCCTTGTGGACCCATCCCATGATATGCAGACAAAGTGCCACAACTGAAGAGGTAGACACCTCACAGAGGCTACAGATGCATTGCTGGATCTTAGGTTTCAAGCAGAATGAAGAGTTGTCCACAGTTTTGGATTCTACGTCCTGAAGGGCTTCTGTGTCACTCAATGCCTTCATGTCCTGTGGAGAGGGCTGCAGTGCTTGGTTTTCAGAAGTTAGACCACCATTTTGTTTGCCTTCGTCTTCTTCAGGCAGCAGACTGTTGACATCATAGGTTTTGACGTGGATTTTTTTTTTGCCGTCATTTTTACAGATTGTCAAGGCCCTCTGTCTGAGGTCTTTTTGTAGGTCAGTCTTTGAATTATATATTTTCTTTCGAAGACCACCGTGGTGCTTATCAATATATTTGATCATGTGCTCCTCTGAAATGATGTGCAATAGCATTGTATCCCATTCACCCTCCACATTGCACAGCCGACAGGTGTAGTTGTAGGAAGGCAAGGAAGATATGGCCTGTTCCACAATGTATTCAAGGCCTAGAAGAGGCTCCTCCCACAGGTGGGTGTCCAGGAAGTACTGCAGCCTGTCCGGTTTTTGTAGTTGACCAGGTGTGATGCGCTCTAGATTCCTTCTATGCTTTTCCTTCATAATATGTACAGCCAAATTATTAGGGTCAAAACTCACATCACAGAGTTTACAGAAAAAGCCATCGTTAGATCCAATTGCTAAAAACTGGGCAGGAAACATTATAGAAGTCTTTCTAGAAGCCTTTCTAAACTTAATTTGCTTGCGTCCATAGCTCTGTTGGATCATAGAAGCAGTATGTAATAAGAAATGTTCATGCAAGGACACGCTACAGCAATTTTTAGGCAACAGATACTTGTGTTCCCGCTCAATGTAGCAGAATGTGTGTTTCTTGTTCAAAATATGTTTGAGTGCGTCCGGCAGGCAAGACTCCCCGTTACACAAAAGGCAAGTATAGCTGTAGCTTGATGAGTCCTTTTCCTGCTCCAAAAGGTACTCCAGGCCCAGGATGACCTCTTCCTTCATGTAGGTATCTAGAATATACTGCAGCCTGTCATTTTCCCTCACCTGCTGAGACGTGGCACGCTGCAGGTTTCCCTTGTGGCCCCATCCCACGATATGTAGACAAAGTGCCGCAACTGAGGAGGTAGACACCCCACAGAGGCTACAGATACATTGCTGGATCTCAGGTTTTATGAAGCAGTACGAAGAGTCGTCCACAGTTTTGGATTCCACTTTCCGAGCAACGACTGTGTCACTCAATGCCTTCTCATCCTGAGGAGACGGCTGCAGAGTTCCATCTTTCAACCATGACTTTTCATCTTCTGCAACCTGATCTCCAAAAGTAAAATCTCTATTTTGTTTACCATCATCCTCCACAGGCAGCAGTCTGGTGAGGTCAGAGTCCGCCACATCAGAGGTTTTGAAGACAATTTTTTTCTTGCCGTCATTCTTACAGATTGTCAGGGAGCACTGTTTGAGGTCTTTTAGAAAGTCATTCTTAAAAATATAATTTTTCTTTAGAAGAAAAAGATCACTGTGGTGCTTATTGATGTATTGCATCATGTGCTCCTCTGAAATTATGTGAAATACCATAGTATGCCATTCACCATCCACATTGCACAGCTGACAGGTGTATTTGTATGATGGGAATGAAAACACAAACTTCTCCACTATGTACTCCAAGCCCAGGAGAGGCTCCTCCCAAAGGTGGGTGTCCAGGAAGTGCTGCAGCCTGTCCAGTTTCTTTAGTTGCCCAGGTGCAATTCTCTCCAGGTTGGATCTATGCCACTCCCCCAAGATATGTGCAGCTAACGTCTTGGTATGGAAACTCAAAGCACAGAGTTTACAAAAACCAGTTTGGTTGAACTCATCATTTCTTCTAAATTCTAAATGTGTTTTTCTAAACTGAATTTGTTTGCGTCCACATCTCTTTTGGATCATAGAAGCAGTGTGCAACAACAATTTGCTGTGCGACGACACGTCAGAACAATTTTTAGGCAACAGATCCTTGTGCTCACTTTCAATGTAGCGGGAGGTGTGTTTCTTGTCCAAGATATGTGTGAGTGCACCCGACAGGCAGGCTTCTACATTACACAAAAGGCAAATATAGTTGTAGCTTGAGGAGTCCTTCTCCTGCTCCACAAGGTACTCCAGGCCCAGGATGACCTCTTCCTTCATGTAGGTATCTAGAATGTACTGCAGCCTGTCTTTTTCTTTCACCTGCTGAGATGTGGCACGCTGCAAGTTTCTCTTGTGGCCCCATCTCATGATATGCAGACAAAGTGCCACAACTGAGGAAGTAGACACCTCACAGAGGCTACAGATACATTTCTGGATCTCAGGTTTTTTGAAGCAGTATGAAGACTCATCCACAGTTTTGGATTCCACCTCCTGAAGAGCTGCTTTGTCACTCAATGCCTTCTCATCCTGAGGAGACGACTGCAGTGCACCATCTTTCATGCATGACTTTTCATCTTCTGCAACTCGGTCTTCAGAACTAATATTGCTACTTTGCTTGCCATTATCCTCCTCGGGCAGCAGTGTGGTGAGGTGAAGATCAGTGACATCAAAGTTTCTGATGTGAATTTTTTTCTTGCCATCATTCTTACAGATTGTCAAGGCACGCTGTCTGATGTCTTTCTGTAGATCAGTCTTTACAATATAATTGTCTTTTATAAGTGAAAGATCACTGTGGTGTTTATCAATATATTGCATCATGTGCTCCTCTGAAATGATGTGCAATACCATTGCATGCCATTCACCCTCCACACTGCACAGCTGACAGGTGTATTTGTATGCAGGAAAGGAAAACACAAACTCCTCCACTACGTACTCCAGTCCAAGAAGAGGCTCATCCTGCAGGTGAGTGTCCAGGTAGTACTGCAGCCTATCCAGTTTCTTTAGTTGCCCAGGTGCAATTCTCTCCAGGTTGGTTCTGTGCCCCTCCCCCATGACATGTACAGCCAAGTGCTTGGTGTCAAAACTCAACGCACAAAGTTTACAAAAACAATTTTGGTAGCCCTCAGACTCCGTTCTAAATTCTAAAAATGCTCTTCTAATTTGTCTGCGTCCATAGCTCTTTTGAATCGTAGCAGCAATATCTAATAAAAATGTATTGTGCAAGGACATGCTAGAGCAGCTATTAGGCAAAAGATCTTCATGCTCCCTCTCAATGTAGCGAAATATGTGTTTTTTGTCCAAGATGTGGGCAAGTGCATCTGAAAGGCAAGTTTCCACATTACACAAGAGGCAAGTATAGCTGTAGCTTGAGGAGTCCTTCTCCTGCTCCACAAGGTACTCCAGGCCCAGGATGACCTCTTTCTTCATGTAGGTATCTAGAATACACTGCAGCCTGTCTTTTTCCTTCACCTGCTGAGATGGTGCACGCTGCAGGTTTCTTTTGTGGCCCCATCCCATGATATGTAGACAAAGTGTCACAACTGAGGGGGTAGACACCCCACAGAGGTCACAGGTACATTGCTGCAACTTAGGTTTCATAAAGCAGTATGAAGAGTCACCCACAGTATGGGATTCCACATCCTGAAGAACTGCTGTGTCACTCACCCCCTTTTCATCCTGAAGAGACGGCTGCAATGCCCCATCTTTTAAGCATGAGTTTTGATCTTCTGCAACTTTATCTTCAGAAGTTACAAAAACATTTTTTTCCTCATTATTGTCCTCAGGCAGGTGTCTAGAGAGGTGAAGGTCAGTGGCATCAAAGCTTTTGACGTGAATTTTTTTATTGCTATCATTCTTACAGATTATCAAGACGCACTGTCTGAGGTGTTTTTGTAAGTCAGTCTTTACAGTATACATTTGTTTTAAATGAGAAAGATCACTGCGGTGCTTATCGATATATTGCATAATGTGCTCCTCTGAAATTATGTGCAATACTATTGTATGCCATTCACCATCCACACTGCACAGCTGACAGGTGTATTTGTATGCAGGGGATGAAAACAGAAACTCCTCCACTATGTACTCCAGGCCCAGTAGAGGCTCCTCTCCCAGGTGGGTGTCAAGGAAGTATTGCAGCCTGTCCAGTTTCTCTAGTTGCCCAGGTGCAACTCTGTCCAGGATGGTTCTATGCCTTCTCCCCATGACATGTACAGCCAAGTTCTTGGTGTCAAAATGTAAAGTACAGAGTTTACAAAAACAATTTTCGTAGCACTCAGACTTTGTTCCAAACTCTAAATATGCTCTTCTATACAGAATTTGTTTCCGTCCATATCTCTTTTGGATCATAGGAGAGCAATTTTTAGGCTGATCCTTGTGTTCCCTTGTGATATAACGGTAATTGTGTTTCTTGCCCATGATATGTGTGAGTGCGCTTGAAAGGCAGACCTCTACATTGCACAAGAGGCAAGTATAGCTGTAGCTTAAGGAGTCCTTCTCCTGCTCCACGAGGTACTCCAGGCCCAGGATGACCTCTTCCTTCATGTAGGTAGCTAGAATATACTGCAACCTGTCTTTTTCTTTCGCCTGCTGAGATGTTGCATGATTTAACTTTACTCTGTGCATTTTCCCCATGATATGATGACAATGTTTAAAAACTGAGGGGGAAGACACACCACAGAGTCTACAATAACATTTTTTGATCTTAGGTTTTCTAAAGCATTGCGAAGAGTCATTTTCCACTTCCTGAAGGACTTCTGTATCAGTCAGTTCTTTAGCATGCTGGGGAGATGGCTGCAGTGCTCTACCTTTCAAGCACACAGTTTTATCTTCTACAACCTGGTCTTTGGAAGCTAGATCTCCATTTTGATTGCCATCATCCTCCTCAGGCAGCAGACTAGTAAGGTCAGTGACGTCTGAGGTTCTCACTTGAATTGTTTTCTTGCCATCATTTTTACAAATCAGAATGGCACACTGTCGGAGATCTCTCTGAAAATCATCTTTCGATTCATAATCTTTTACAGAGAGCGAAAGCTCACTGTGGTATGCATCAATGTATTGCGTCATGTGCTCACAGGACAGGAGGTGGATGACCATTTTACACCCATTATACTCCACATGGCACAGCAGACAAGTGTACTTTGTGAATTCCTCTACAATGTACTCCAACCCCAAGATAGGCTCCTCCCTGAAGTGTGTTTCCAGTAAATACTGCAGCTTTTTCTGTTCCTTCAGGAGCTTGGGTGCAGCTTGCTTCACATATTTGTTATGATTCCTGCTTTTTAAATGTGCCTCCAAAGTGCCAATGGGGAAACTCGCATCACAGAAGCTACAAGAACACTTCATTGCTACACAGTAAAGCCAAGGGAAAGTTCCAGTCGTGGTTGTGTCAGATGTTTTAGGGTGAATGTTTTGGCGGCCTTCCTTCTTCTGGATCGCCCAGGCAATGTCTCTAAGGGTTCCCTCATCCAAAGACTCTTTATGGGGGTGTTTGGGCCACATGTGGTCATGGTGATTCCTGATATATCGCACCACGTGGCTCTGAGACAGGATGTGCTGCAGAGCCTCCAGCAGATGAGCCCTCACATTGCACAGGAGGCAGCTGTAGACATAGAGGGTGGGATCCCCCTTCTGCTCCACAATATATTCCAGGCCCAGCACAGGCTCCTCTCCCAGGTACGTCTCCACTATGTTCTGCAGCTGTAGGCTGGGCACACACTGCCCCGCTGCACGCAGGCTCTCTCTGTGCTTCTCCGTCTCTAAGTGAGTGAAGAATACGGCGACATTGTGAAACGTCAACTTGCAAAACGAGCAGCCAAGCCCGTACATGTTCACCAAAACAAGGCATTCAGGCACAACTTCCGCTATATCGCTGCCTGGTTCCTGCTTGCGCGGCTCACGCTTATGACGTCCTGTCATCATCCTCTAACGAGCCTGACGTAAAGAGCAAAAGCAGTGTGACCCGACCTGGCCCCGCCTCCTTGTGTAGCCCTGGTGACTTAACCCATCACTTGCTGTTGTTGTTGCGCTGTACAGTATATTAGTCCTCTCTGAACCGCTGCAGTTTCGTCATTACATGATATAAAATGTCCTTCACCTCCTATAACTGCAGCCCCCCCCCCCTATATTTACCATACACCCATCGCGGCAGTCCTCTAATACACTATCCCTTCCCCATAGCTCCCAACTGTCCCTCTCTTTGGGAGCCCTGTCCCTCTTTCCTCCTCATTTCTCCCTCTTTCAGGACAGTGTCCCTCTTTTTATGTAAATAAATGTATTTCTCTACTAGAAAATATGTTTGATTGACTCTAAACTTTATTCTCATCCTTTAAATTAATATATTTCTTATTTTCTAATGTTAATATGAAGGAAAATGAACCAGGATAGAAAGAACTAGTGAGGTTTGAATTATAAAACAACATATTTCTTATGAAATCTTTATGGGATGCGTGACAAGGGGTGTGACGGGGGCGAGATCAGGGGTGTGGCAGAGGCGTGGCTTAAGTGTCCCTCTTTCTCATCTCAAAAAGTTGGGGGGTTATGCCTTCCCATCACTGCAGCCGTATATATTACACCCTTTCCCCATCACTGCAACTCTATATATTACACCCTTTCCCCATCACTGCATCCCTATATATTACACCCTTTCCCCATCACTGCAGCTCTATATATTACACCCTTTCCCCATCACTGCAGCCCTATATAATATACCCCCTTCCCCATCACTGCAGCCCTATATCTATCTATATATATAATAGACTAAGTGCATCAACCTTCAAACAAGAAGAAGAAGTACTTTGCATGAGAAAATTTATGCGTGCTCAAACACCAAGTTTAAGGCCTCTTTTCCACAGACTGTTGAGCTGTGTGCTCAGCAAGCAGTTACCAGGCAGCAACAAGCAGTTACCAGGCAGCAGCAAGCAGTTATCAGGCAGCAGTGAGCAGTTATCAGGCAGCAGTGAGCAGTTATCAGGCAGCAGTGAGCAGTTATCAGGCAGCAGTGAGCAGTTATCAGGCAGCAGTGAGCAGTTACCAGGCAGCAGCAAGCAGTTACCAGGCAGCAGTGAGCAGATACCAGGCAGCAACAAGCAGTTACCAGGCAGCAACAAGCAGTTACCAGGCAGCAACAAGCAGTTACCAGGCAGCAACAAGCAGTTACCAGGCAGCAACAAGCAGTTACCAGGCAGCAGTGAGCAGATACCAGGCAGCAACAAGCAGTTACCAGGCAGCAGCAAGCAGTTACAAGGCAGCAGTGAGCAGATACCAGGCAGCAGTGAGCAGTTACCAGGCAGCAGCGAGCAGTTACCAGGCAGCAGCAAGCAGTTACCAGGCAGCAGCAAGCAGTTACCAGGCAGCAGCAAGCAGTTACCAGGCAGCAGCAAGCAGTTACCAGGCAGCAGCAAGCAGTTACCAGGCAGCAGCAAGCAGTTACCAGGCAGCAGCAAGCAGTTACCAGGCAGCAGCAAGCAGTTACCAGGCAGCAGCAAGCAGTTACCAGGCAGCAGTGAGCAGTTGTGAGAGTTTGAGAGCCATTTCACTGCCTATTCACAGTCCATGGAAAAGAGGCCTTACCCTAGCAAGTCTGACATTGCAAATCTGGCCTAATTGGCTATTCATGAGGCAATGCTCATGCAAATGCATGCACAAACCAATACCACAAAGCAGTCACCCTGCTACATGCTACATTAGCACTATCCGGCTTAGTGCACACCAGAGCGGTTCGGCAGCGTTTTGCGATCCACTTGCGGCTGCGGATACGCTTGGGTAATGTATTGGTGCACACCAGAGCGGGAGGCGTTTTGCTGAAACGCATACTCCCGAGGTGAGGCATTTTTTGGATTGCGGAGGCGTTTCTGCCTCCAATGTAAAGTATAGGAAAAACGCAAACCGCTCTGAAAAACGGCAGTTCAGAGCGGTTTTGCAGGCGTTTTTGTTACAGAAGCTGTTCAGTAACAGCTTTACTGTAACAATATATGAAATCTACTACACCAAAAACGCTTTACAAAACCGCAAAATGCTAGGTGAAATGCTACAGAAAAATAAGAAAAAGCGTTTCAAAATCTGCTAGCATTTTGCGGATCTGCTAGCAGTTTTTGGTGTGCTCCAGGCCTCCAGGAGCGCCACGGGGAGGATTCCCAATGCCCCCTTTTTATACAACTGGGGGGACCGCAGGGTCCCAGGCTCTCTCACTGCCTGGAAACCACAGCGGCACCCCGGAGGGGGAGGCTGGGTGGCGTGGACGACCCCCCCCCCCCAAGTGTGGCCAGCGCCGGGGAGAGCCGTCTGCACCCACCTCCCAATATTAAAAACAGGCACTTACCTTAACGTCCATTGCGTTCTGCTACATGCGCATTAATTTGGGGGCACCACATGAGAAAGGAGAGAAGCATGGGTCACCCCGAGCTTTAGAGCTCAGGGCTGGCTCACATACAGCTCTCCAGAGGGGGGGGGGGGGGGAGGGGGAGGACAGGCGCACTCACTCCAGGGTTCACACCACCGGAGCAAGCCATCCACCACCTGCCTCCAAAGGATACAAACTGCACAAAATGCTTTCCATGAGAAAATTAATGCGCATGTAGCAGAACCCAATGGACGTTAAGTGGCTGTTTTTAATATTAGGAGGTGGGTGCGGACGGCTCTCCCCATCGCTGGCCACGCTTGGGGAAGGGGGGGGGGGGCGGCTGCGCCACCCAGCCTCCCACTCCGGGGTGCCGCTGCGGTTCCCAGGCAGCGAGAGAGCACTTTGCAGTATTGTTTTTTTGACCCTGCATAGTTTGGCATGCGAAAGCAAATGCATATTTGCATGACCATTGCCTCATGAATAGCCAATTAGGCCAGATTTGGAAAGCCAGACTTGCTAGGGTTAAACTTGGTGTTTGAGCATGCAAAATTTTTCTCATGGAAAGCATTTTTTGCAGTTGTATCCTTTGGAGGCAGGTGGTGGATGGCTTGCTCTGGTGGTGTGAGCCCTGGAGTGAGTTGTCTGCGCCTGTCCTCCCCCCACCCCGGAGTGTTGTATGTGAGCCAGCCCTGAGCTCTAAAGCTCGGGGTGACCCATGCTTCACTCCTTTCTCATGTGGTGCCCCCAAGTTAATGTGCATGTTGCAGAACGCAATGGACGTTAAAGAGTAACTGTCAGGCTGCAGAAGCTAATTTAAACCTCTATTCTCCTGTGTTAAACAGTTTAGAAGGAAGCCCAAAAGCCATTAGTGAAGATAAAAATCTCAGTTACCTTTGATGTGTGCTTATCAGTAAGGCTGTTAAAACCCAAGAGGACGCAAGCCGCATACTATACTGCAAAGCATTCTGGGGCCCTCCCCTCGGCTGCTAATGAGACGTTACAGCAGCTTGTAATCAGTCCAGCGCGTAGCACTGATAAATCTCCAGGCAGAGTACACTGCAGGAGTCAGCTATTGTTCCTAGCCACATGGCTCATTAATATTCACTGCACACTGCGTTGTTCAAGTAGGAGCTTATCTGTGATCAGGAAGCAGGCAGGACATGACGACACATTTGACAGAAAAACATGGAGCCTGCCATGAGCTGTCAGGAGCATCTATCTCTGCATATACTATATACAAATTCTGTGAAATCCAAACGTGGACAGTGAAATGCATATGTAATGTAAGTACAGCCAATCTTTAGCTACTGATATATGTGTTTATTTTCTCTGAGACCTTATACCTAACAGCTCCTCTTTAAGGTAAGTGCCTGTTTTTAATATTGGGAGGTGGGTGCGGATGGCTCTCCCCGGCTCTGACCACACTTGGGGGCGGGGGGTGCAGCTGCGCCACCCAGCCTCCCCCTCCGGGGTGCCGCTGTGGTTCCCAGGCAGTAAGAGAGCCTGGGACCCCGCAGTCCCCCGGTTGTATGGGGGGCATTCGGAATCCTCCCTGTGGCGCTCCTGGATAGTGCTAATGTAGCATGAACTAATACCCGCAGGGCGATCGCTTTGCGGTATTGGTTTTTGGACCCTGCATAGTTTGGCATGCGAAAGCAAATGCATATTTGCATGAGCATTGCCTCAGGAATAGCCAATTAGGCCGGATTTGCAAAGCCAGACTTGCTAGGGTTAAAGCGGACCCAAACCAAACATTTTTTTTTTATTAAAAATATTTAGTTGCACCACTCTGACACATACAAAGATAAATAAACACTCCTTCAAACCTATGATCATTTCAGTGCATGCTTTTCACCCTTCTCTTTTCATAGCTAGGGTTATACTGGGGGCAGCCATTAGCAATTCCTCCATTGCTGGACACCATCTACTCCACCAGTTTGCCGGAAAAATCCCGGCAATTTGAAAGGAAGGGAGGGGTTCCTTTAATAAATGTAAAATATTTTATATTTGTCATCATGCAGCTGAAAAAAGGCTACTATTTATTATTATAATTTAGAAAATAGATGTTATTTCTGAAATCTTGTATTTTTTATTTGGGTCCACTTTAAACTTGGTGTTTGAGCACGCATACATTTTCTCATGGAAAGCCTACTTCTTCTTGCTTCAAGGTTGAGGCACGTACTCTATTAGATAGATAGATGCGGCGTATGCTACGATGCGGGTTGGCTAGTATTATCTATTCCCCTTCACTGAAGCCCTGAATAATATCCCTTCTCCCATCACTGTAGCCCTATGTATCATCCCTTCCCCCATTACTGCAACCTTATATACAATAACTTCCCATCACTGCAACCCTAAATATTATCCCTTCCAATCATTGCAGCCCTATATATGGGCTTCATACAGGGCAAACCTATGGGCCCCCCCTCACTCCCCTCTGCCCCCAAACGCCAAATTTCCATTGGATAGTTAGATTGTAGCAACCGGCAGGTAGTGATAGGCAGATTGTAGTGGTGGCAGGCAGTAATATGCAGATTGTATAAGCAGGCAGGTAGTGACAGTCAGATTTTAGGGGCAAGCAGGTAGTGACAGGCATATTGTAATGACAGGCAGTTTGTAGCAGCCAGCAGGTAGCAATAGGCAGATTGTAGTGGCTGGCAGGTAGTGATAGGCAGATTGTAGTGGCCGACAAGTAGTGATAGGTAGACTATAATGGTTGATACGTGGTGACAAGCAGATTGTAGTTGCTGTCAAGTAGTGATAATCAAGATTGTAGTGATTGGCAGGTAGTGATAAGCAGATTGTAGTGGTTAGCAGGTAGTGATAGGCAGATTGTAGTGGTCAGCAGGTAGTGATAGGCAGATTGTAGTTGTTAGCAGGTAGTGATAGGCAGATTGTAGTGGTCGGCAGGTAGTGATAGGCAGATTGTAGTGGTCAGCAGGTAGTGATAGGCAGATTGTAGTGGTCAGCAGGTAGTGATAGTCAGATTGTAGTGGTCAGCAGGTAGTGATAGTCAGATTGTAGTGGTCAGCAGGTAGTGATAGGTAGATTGTAGTGGTCAGCAGGTAGTGATAGGCAAATTGTAGTGGTCAGCAGGTAGTGATAGGCAGATTGTAGTGGTCGGCAGGTAGTGATAGGCAGATTGTAGTGGTCGGCAGGTAGTGATAGGCAGATTGTAGTGGTCAGCAGGTAGTGATAGGCAGATTGTAGTGGTCAGCAGGTAGTGATAGGCAGATTGTAGTGGTCAGCAGGTAGTGATAGGCAGATTGTAGTGGTCAGCAGGTAGTGATAGGCAGATTGTAGTGGTCGGCAGGTAGTGATAAGCAGGTAGTGATAGGCAGATTGTAGTGGTCAGCAGGTAGTGATAGGCAGATTGTAGTGGTCGGCAGGTAGTGATAGGCAGATTGTAGTGGTCGGCAGGTAGTGATAGGCAGATTGTAGTGGTCAGCAGGTAGTGATAGGCAGATTGTAGTGGTCGGCAGGTAGTGATAGGCAGATTGTAGTGGTCAACAGGTAGTGATAGGTGGATTGTAGTGGTTGGCAGGTAGTGATAGGTGGATTGTAGCAGCTGGCAGGTAGTGATAGGCAGATTGTAGTGGTTGGCAGGTACTGATAGGTGGATTGTGGTGGTCAGCAGGTAGTGATAGGTGGATTGTAGCAGCTGGCAGGTAGTGATAGGCAGATTGTAGTGGTCGGCAGGTAGTGATAGGCAGATTGTAATGGTCGGCAGGTAGTGATAGGCAGATTGTAGTGGTCGGCAGGTAGTGATAGGTGGATTGTAGCAGCTGGCAGGTAGTGATAGGCAAATTGTAGTGGTCAGCAGGTAGTGATAGGTGGATTGTAGTGGTCAGCAGGTAGTGATAGGCAGATTGTAGTGGTCGGCAGGTAGTGATAGGCAGATTGTAGTGGTCAGCAGGTAGTGATAGGTGGATTGTAGTGGTCAGCAGGTAGTGATAGGTGGATTGTAGTGGTCAGCAGGTAGTGATAGGCAGATTGCAGTGGTCGGCAGGTAGTGATAGGCAGATTGTAGTGGTCGGCAGGTAGTGATAGGCAGATTGTAGTGATCGGCAGGTAGTGATAGGCAGGTTGTAGTGGTCGGCAGGTAGTGATAGGCAGATTGTAGTGGTTGGCAGGTAGTGATAGGCAGATTGTAGTAGTCGGCAGGTAGTGATAGGCAGATTGTAGTGGTTGGCAGGTAGTGATAGGCAGATTGTAGTGGTCGGCAGGTAGTGATAGGCAGATTGTAGTGGTCGGCAGGTAGTGATAGGCAGATTGTAGTGGTCGGCAGGTAGTGATAGGCAGATTGTAGTGGTCAGCAGGTAGTGATAGGCAGATTGTAGTGGTCAGCAGGTAGTGATAGGCAGATTGTAGTGGTCAGCAGGTAGTGATAGGCAGATTGTAGTGGTCGGCAGGTAGTGATAAGCAGGTAGTGATAGGCAGATTGTAGTGGTCAGCAGGTAGTGATAGGCAGATTGTAGTGGTCAGCAGGTAGTGATAGGCAGATTGTAGTGGTCGGCAGGTAGTGATAGGCAGATTGTAGTGGTCAGCAGGTAGTGATAGGCAGATTGTGGTGGTCAGCAGGTAGTGATAGGCAGATTGTAGTGGTCGGCAGGTAGTGATAGGCAGATTGTAGTGGTCAACAGGTAGTGATAGGTGGATTGTAGTGGTCGGCAGGTAGTGATAGGTGGATTGTAACAGCTGGCAGGTAGTGATAGGCAGATTGTAGTGGTCAGCAGGTAGTGATAGGTAGATTGTAGTGGTCAGCAGGTAGTGATAGGTGGATTGTAGCAGCTGGCAGGTAGTGATAGGCAGATTGTAGTGGTCGGCAGGTAGTGATAGGCAGATTGTAGTGGTCGTCAGGTAGTGATAGGCAGGTAGTGATAGGCAGATTGTAGTGGTCAGCAGGTAGTGATAGGCAGATTGTAGTGGTCAGCAGGTAGTGATAGGCAGATTGTAGTGGTCGGCAGGTAGTGATAGGCAGATTGTAGTGGTCAGCAGGTAGTGATAGGCAGATTGTGGTGGTCAGCAGGTAGTGATAGGCAGATTGTAGTGGTCGGCAGGTAGTGATAGGCAGATTGTAGTGGTCAACAGGTAGTGATAGGTGGATTGTAGTGGTCGGCAGGTAGTGATAGGTGGATTGTAACAGCTGGCAGGTAGTGATAGGCAGATTGTAGTGGTCAGCAGGTAGTGATAGGTAGATTGTAGTGGTCAGCAGGTAGTGATAGGTGGATTGTAGCAGCTGGCAGGTAGTGATAGGCAGATTGTAGTGGTCGGCAGGTAGTGATAGGCAGATTGTAGTGGTCGTCAGGTAGTGATAGGCAGATTGTAATGGTCGGCAGGTAGTGATAGGCAGATTGTAGTGGTCGGCAGGTAGTGATAGGTGGATTGTAGCAGCTGGCAGGTAGTGATAGGCAAATTGTAGTGGTCAGCAGGTAGTGATAGGTGGATTGTAGTGGTCAGCAGGTAGTGATAGGTGGATTGTAGTGGTCAGCAGGTAGTGATAGGTGGATTGTAGTGGTCAGCAGGTAGTGATAGGCAGATTGTAGTGGCCGGCAGGTAGTGATAGGCAGATTGTAGTGGTTGGCAGGTAGTGATAGGCAGATTGTAGTGGTCGGCAGGGAGTGATAGGCAGATTGTAGTGGTTGGCAGGTAGTGATAGGTAGATTGTATTGGCCAGCAGGTAGTGATAGGTAGATTTAGTGGCCGGCAGGTAGTGGTAGGCAGATTGTAGTAGCCTGCAGGTAGTGATAGGCAGATTGTATTGGCAGGCAGGTAGTGATAGGTAGATTGTAGGAGCTGACAGGTAGTGATAGGTAGATTGTAGGGGCCTGCAGGTAGTGATAGGTAGATTGTAGTGGTCAGCAGCTGGTGATAGGCATATTGTAGTAGCCTGCAGGTAGTGATAGGCAGATTGTAGTGGCCTGCAGGTAGTGATAGGCAGATTGTAGTGGTCAGCAGCTGGTGATAGGCATATTGTAGTAGCCTGCAGGTAGTGATAGGTAGATTGTAGGGGCCTGCAGGTAGTGATAGGCAGATTGTAGTGGTCAGCAGCTGGTGATAGGCATATTGTAGTAGCCTGCAGGTAGTGATAGGCAGATTGTAGTGGCCTGCAGGTAGTGATAGGCAGATTGTAGTGGCCTGCAGGTAGTGATAGGCAGATTGTAGTGGTCGGCAGGTAGTGATAGGTACATTGTAGTGGCCGGCAGGTAGCGATAGGTATATTGTAGTGGCTGGCAGGTAGTGATAAGTATATAGTAATGGCCAGCAGGTAGTGATAGACAGATTGTAGTAGGAGGCAGGTAGCGATTGTAGCAGCAGATAGGTAGTGGATTAAAGTGGCCAGCAATAATTCCAGAGCCCCCTGCCACTTCCTTCCTGTCCCCAGATTTTCATCAGGTGCTATTACTAGCACAATAGAACCTGATGAAAAATTCTAATTATACTAGCGGTAGCTAAAGTACATCACTAATGTAATTCCGGGCTGAGCCTACCAAAATTTTCATCAGGTGCTGCACTGGTTGCCAACACTTATGTATTGTGTCACTGGTGGCAGCTTGGCAAGTAAAGTCTCTTCTTATAGCTGTGGTGTCTTGCTGTGCCTGGCTAGGCTTCATTCCTATCAGACCCAGCACACGGTGGAGAGACATGTGGGGCTAAGATTCTTTCTGTACAGAGAACCAGCTAAGGACAAGATGGTGAAGATGAAGAGACACTAGAGGGGGCCAGGGCAGAGGCCATCACATAGTTAAAGGACACCTGAACTGAGGGAGATATGGAGACTGCCATTTCCTTTTAAAGGGAACCCGAGGTGGAGATGTAAATAAAGAAAAAAAGAACAATGCTACCTGATCTGGGGGGCTGGTCACATCAGGTAGCCACTATCCCCAACTGCTCTACAAGGCTCCTGAGTTCTGCTTTCCCTTAGGTTCTGTGACCCCTGGGGTCACAATGCTGAAAGAAGCTGCTCTGTGTCTCACAAACAGAGCAGCGTGCAGGGAGGCGGGGGAGTGGCTGGGGAGAGAGCTGGCAGCTGGGGAAGGCCTACAGGAGCACCCCTAGTGGGCGTTAAAGCAGGGAATACCTCTCTCCTCCCCTACCCTGGGGGGCAGAGAGCGGCATGGGGGGGGGACTCAGAAGCATGTCCAGCAGCAGGGAACATGGCTGTGTCCCATCTGCCCCCCCCCCCCGCACACACACACACCTTGGGTACACTTTAAACAATACCAGTTGCCTGGCAGCTCTGCTGATCTATTTGGCTGCAGTAGTGTCTGAAAACACCAGAAACATGCATGCAGCTAATCTCGTCAGATCTGACAATGTCAGAAACACCTCATCTGCTTCATGCATTAGACTCTAATGATTAGAGGCAGAGAATCAGGAGCATAGCCAGGCAACTGGTATTGCTTATAAGGAAATAGTTATGGTAGCTTCCATATCCCTCTCACTTCAGTTGTCCTTTAGGCTGGTTTCACACCAGGACGTTGCGTTTTAGGGGACGTTATGGTCGCATAACGTGCCCCTAACGTAACGCCTGGTGCTCCCTGCTTTGGACGTCAGAGTGAGCCGCGTTGTGCAGCTCACTCTGGCGTCCGTGATGCCGTGATGCGTACTCTTGTGCGCATGCGGCATCACGTGGTCCCGCCGGCCAATCGTCACACAGAAGTAAACACTGCACGTCACTGAGTGCAGTGAATATTAATTAGCCATGTGCCTGGCCGCTCTCCGCTCCTCCCCAACGTTACTGAGCATGTGCAAACAGTCTAATGCGGCTCTGCCGCTTACAAAGTACTGCATGCAGTACGTTATATTATGGCGCAGCGTTACACTGCAACGCAACGTGGGCACTGTGAACAGCCCATTGATTTTTCACTGCCGTGCGGTGGGATGCGTTACAGGCTGCTCTAACGTGCGCCTGTAATACAACAACTACAATGTGGGGAGCACCATCCCCTAAAAGATCAATACACCACCCAATGAAAGTGAGTGGGGGTGTTATTTTGGGTCTGTACTGTGCAGAACGGTCAGAAAATCAGAATCAAATACTAAAAACAAAAGCAATGACCTCAAAATAACCGCAAAATAACCGCACCAGAACAGTAGTTTATCAAAATACAATATATCATCCTTTATTTGAAATTACAAACATTAAAAACTGTTAAAACATGGGGAAATGAATAAACCCTCAGTATCGGGGAACTGGCGGGATGATAAAGTGCTAGTGACAGATATGCTCATCCTCAAAAATCAATTACATGACACTAAACGTGCATAACACTGTAGTGACACACACATGGCATGTAAACAGCAAAACATATATATGTGCAATAAATATCCAGATACACTGCAAAAAACCAAGATGAAAAGGCAAAAAAGGAATAGGAGAGGTGTCAAGAAGGGGAAAAGACCCCTAAAAAGGAGAAAAATAGTGCAAAGGAATTAGCCTGAGGCAATCGCACAGTGTGCACATGGAAATAGTACATAAAAAGCAGGATCAGTGAATGAAAATAGTGAAAAAGGCAGAAGCAAGTCCTAAAATCACCAAGTGATGAATAGGTTCCTACCAGTCAGATGTCTCCACGGGTCCCCACCGCCGTTATCGCGATTCGCCACCTATAGCGTGGCTTTTTGCGCCTGTAACGTCCCACTGTGAAACCAGCCTTAAGGTAACAAGATCACTCTTGACTACCGCCGTGTTCCGCCCACTGCAAGCCCGCTCCAAGCATATGCCGGCGGCCGGCCTTATAATAAGTAGTGCCAGTCACTACACAGCCACCAAGGATATATTGATAGATTCCAGCTGGGGCCTATGTGGCACTACCACTGTTTGGGCACCAGAATCATCTCAGGCCCCATACTACTGTCCCCCTGTGATGCCCTGATTATGGCCCTGCCAGGGAGAGTAAATGTCTACTTGGGCAGACTATTGACATTCTTCACTTAGGGGGTGTACTCACTTTTGTTGCCAGCAGTTTAGCCATTAATGGCTGTTTGTTGAGTTATTTTGATTGAACTGCAGAATATACACTGTTATACAAGCTGTACACTGACTACTTTATTTAAATCCTAGGACATCAAAAATATAATTTATGCACAGAGGGATACAGTCCAAGACCGATAACTCTGGAGTTTATTGCATTGGCATGTAGTGATAGGCAAACTGTAGTAGTGGCAGGTATCGATTGGCAGATTGTAGCGGCCGGCAGGTAGTAAGTGGAAGATTGTAGTGGCCGGCAGGTAGTAATAGGCATATTGTTGTGGCTGGCTGGTAGTTTGTAGTGGCCGGCAGGTAGTGATAACCAGATTGTAGTTGATTTACAAGTAACACCAGCAACAACATTATGTGAAATGAAACTTTTAACCAGGGCTGTGGAGTCGGTATAAAAATTCTCCGACTCCAACTCCTCTAATTTGCATATTACAATCTTGTTGATTGCAAGTATGTAACATAAAAGGCATCTCATCACTGCCAACACTTAGGAATTTTAAAGCTATATTAATATGGCATCTGCTTTTGGGAACAAAAAGCTCCTGGCCAGGAAGCTGACACTTTACCCTGTCAGTTATGTCATTGTCAACATGCATGCCCCAGCATGTTGTCTGTATAATAAGATTCACTGGAGCCCCATATCTGCTGGATTCCAGCATGTAGCCCTGCCACCTTGCAGAAAATGGCCTTTACTTTTTCTATATCTGATACTAGCTGATTGCCCGGCGTTGCCCGGGTATGTATTTGGCTGGTTTTGGCTCCGCATACTTTTTCTAACCCTAACACACAATTACTCAATGACCAAGTTTGTGAGCTTTGCGGTCTTTGGTATCAATAATTTGCACTGAAATGAAAAAAATCTGATTGGCTGTTTGTAGCTCCACCCCCTTTTCTGAATTTGAACCCCAGTCACCCAATAACCAACTGTACCAGGTTTGAGGCCTGTGCCATTAATAGTGCAAGAATGGCAGCAATTAAATATTCCCCTTGAAAAGCAATAGGTGAAGCTTGATTCACTTTTGTAGGCTCCACCCACTTTTCTGAATATTAATCCCAGTCACCAACTGTGCAAAGTTTAAGAACCCTGCCATTAACAGTGTAAGAATGGCTGCAGTTTACATTTTCCCAGTGAAATTTGTATTTGTCTCCACCCACTGATGACCCGGCGTTGCCCGGGTATGTATTTCACTGGTGTTGGCTCTGCCCACTTTCTAACCCTAACGCACAAACACTCGATGACCAAGTTTGTGAGCTTTGGGGTCCTTGGCATCAATAATTTGTATAGTCCAATAGAAATTAAACAAATCAGATTGGCTGTTTGTGGCTTCACCCCCTCTCCAGCATTTGAACCCCAGTCACCCAATGACCAACTGTAGCAGGTTTGAGGCCTCTGCTATTAACAGTGTGAAAATGACAGCAATTTAAATATTCCACTTGAAAATCAACAGGTGAATTTTGATTGGCTATTATAGGCTCCACCCACTTTCCTGAATATTAATCTGGGCAAAGTTTGGGAACCCTGTCATAAACAGTGTAAGAATGGCTGCAGTTTACATTTTCCCAGTGAAATTTGTTTTTGGCTCCTCCCACTGTTTGTAACCTGGACATACAGTCACTCAATGACCAAGTTTGTGAGCTTTCGGGTCCTTGGCATCAATAATTTGTATTTTCCCATGAAATGAAAGAAATCTGATTCACTGTTTGTGGCTCTGTCTCCTTTTCTGAATTTGAACTCCAGTGACCCAATTACCAACTGTACCAGGTTTGAGGCTTGTGCCATTAACAGTGCAAGAATGGCAGCAATTTTAATATTCTCCTTGAAAAGCGACATGTGATTTTTGATTGGCATTTTTAGGCTCCACCCACATTTCTAAATATTAATCCCAGTCACCCAGTAACCAGCTGTGCAAAGTTTGAGAACCCTGCCATTAACAATGAAGAAAGGCTGCAGTTTACAATTTCCCAGAAAAATCTGGGTACTTTTCCGTTAGCCGGGCGCATCCACTAGGTGGCGATAAAACGCCACCAGAATTACATCTTTCCCTACTATCCATGGCGGCCTGGAGGGGGAATAGTAATTATCGCCACCTAGTGGATGCGTCCGGCTAACGGAAAAGTACCAAAATCTGTTTTTAACTCCACCCACTTTTTGTAACCTTGACACACAGTCACTCAATGACCAAGTTTGTGAGCTTTTGGGTTCCTGGCATCAAAATTGTGTGACTGGAAGCAGTTTATCAAGCAAAGAAATCTAGCTGTTTGTGGCTCCACCCCTTTACTGAATTTGAACCCCAGGCACTTAATGACCAACTGTAGCAGGTTTGAGGCCTTTACCATTAACAGTGTAAGAATGACTGCAGTTTCAATATTCCCCTTGAAAATTAATAGGTGAATTTTGATTGGCTCTTGTAGGCTCCACCTACTTTTCCGAATATTAATCCTAGTCACCCAGTGACCAATTGTGCAAAGTTTGAGAACCCTGCCAATAACAGTGTAAGAATAGCTGCAGTTTACATTTTCCCATGAAAAAAGTTGTTTTGGGCTCCGCCCACTATTTGTAATCTTGATATAGTCACTTAATGACCAATTTTATGTGCTTTGGGGTCCTTGGCATCAATAAGTTGCATTTTACCATTGAAATTAAACAAATCTGATTGGCTGTTTTTGGCCCGCTCCTTTCAGAATTTAAACTCCAGTCTCCCAGTGACTGTAGCAGATTTTAGGCCTCTGCCATTAAGAGTGTAAGAATGGCAGCAATGTAAATATTCCCCTTGAAAATCAAAAGGTGAATTTTGATTGGCTGCTGTAGGCTCCACCCACTTTCCTGAATATTAGTCCCAGTCATCCAGTGACCAACTGTGTCACCTACCCACCCAGTTTGAGAACCCTGCCAATAACAGGATGGCTGAAATCAATCTAACAAATCTGATTGGCTGTTTGTGGCTCCACCCCCTTTAGTGAATTTGGACCCCAGTCACCCAATGACTGACAGTATCAAGTTTGAGGCCTCTGCCATTAACAGTGTAAGAATGGTAGCAATGTGAATATTCCCCTTTAAAATCAATAGGTACATTTTGATTGGCTGTTGTAGGCTCCACCCACATTTCTGAATATTCATCCCAGTCACCCAGTGGCCAATTGTGTAAAGTTTGGGAACCCTGCCATGTTAAAAATTTAGGTGTTGGCACCGCCCACTTTTTCTAACCTTGACATACAGTCACTCAATTATCAAGGTGAATTTTTATTGGCTGTTGTAGGCTCCACCCACCTTCCAAAATCTTAATTTCATTCACCCAGTGACCAACTGTGCAAAGTTTGAGAACCCTGCCATTAACGGTGTAAGAATGGCTGCAGTTTATATTTTCCCAGGGAAATTTGTTTTTCGGCTCCACCCACTTTTTGTAACCTTGACACACAGACACTCAATGACCAAGTTTGTGAGCTTTCAGGTACCTGGCATAAAAAAAATATGTGTGAATGGAAGCAGTTTATCCACCAAGGAAATCTGATTGGCTGTTTGTGGCCCCACCCCTTTAGTGCATTTGAACCCCAGTCACCCAATGACCGACTGTAGCAAGTTTGAAGCCTCTGCCATTAACAGTGTATGATTATTCCCCTTGAAAATCAATAGGTGAATTTTGATTGTAAGCTCCACCCACTTTCTTGAATCTTCATTTCATTCACCCAGTGACCAACTGTGCCAAGTTTGAGAGCCCTGCGATTAACAGTGTAAGAATGGCTGCAGTTTACATTTTCCCATTTAAAATGAATGGCTGAAATTTGATTGGCTGTTTTATGCTCCGCCCACTTTTCCTGGATTTGTAACCTCGGTTACCAAGTGACCAACTGTGCCAGGTGTGGGGACTCTGGCTTGATTACTGTGAGAATGGCAACCTTTTACATTTTTTCCATTGACTTGAATGGGTGAAATCTGATTTGCTGTTTGTAGCTCCGTCCACATGTGCAAGGGGGGGGGGGGGGGGGCGCAAGACCCCCAGAACCTACCATTCCAGGTAGTAAGGGATCTGCTTACAAAGTTTCGTTCAAATCGGTCAAGCCGTTTTCGAGTGATCGCGGCACATACACACACACATACATCTGATTTTATATATGTAGATAAGATTATTACCTAATTCAAAATACAGTTATTGGCACAAAAGAAATCATTCCTGGTAGACAGAAGCTCGCTGCCTGGCAATCTCCTCCCTGGTAGAGACGCATCACCACAAAGGAAGCCAGGGCACAGTGTGAGGATACTGCACAGAAAGCGATTCCGTCTGCCCAGCAACTTCCACTTTCCCGGCAATAACAGCAGGATCAACTAGGCAATAATATTAATTTCAGTTTTTCATTTGGAGATACTAAGATACATCAGAAGTGAGTTTTTGGAATCTAAAGTAATGATGCAGAATGTGCCCCTTAAATGACACTTACCCCCAGGCACTCTTCGTTCCAAAATGGTCTCACTATGGTTTCCACAATCTGCTGCTCAATTATTCAACTGGCTACCAATTGAACCTGGTCGGGGAGGAAGAGGCAGATATCATCTTTCCAAACCGAGTCCCACTCATTCCACATCCTTTCCCGCCCCACTCAGTCAAACTCCTGTAACCTCAACTGCTTGCAAATAGAACTTACACAAGCACATGATCAGGTCACAAGGGAACGCCGACCTGGCATTCTAGGAAAGTCCTATTTAGCAGCAGGACTACAGACACAATTGTTTATTTTCATTGCAGGTTTGGATTCTGCTGAGCCACACCCCTTTTAAATGACAACTGAAGCGAGAGGTACATGGAGGCTGCCATATGTATTTCCTTTTAAGCAATACCAGCTGCCTGGCTTTCCTGCTGATCCCTCTGTCTCTAAAGCCCCATCTACACGTGCCGATATAGCTTATCAATCGAGCCGCTGATGCGGCTCGATTGATAAGATCCGACAGGTCCGTTCTCGCCGCCGACGATTCCCTGCCCGTTCCCCACGAGCGGACAATGGCAGGGAATCGAGCGGAAGACAAGCGGCGCCGGCGGGGATCGAATCCGACGCACGCGCGAGGACACAGCGGGTACGCGAAAGAGGCGATCCGGCGGCTAATCGAAGGAAATATGGCAGCCTCTATGTTCATCTCACTTCAGTTGTCCTTTAACCTCCTTGCCGGTTCAATTCCTCCGGCAAGGAGGCAGCGCAGGAGTTTTTTTTTTTTTTTTTTTTAAATCATGTAGCGAGCCTAGGGCTCGCTACATGATAGCCGCTGAGCGGCGGCATCCCCCCACCCATGGCGACCGGGCGGGATGACGTCACCGACGTCATAGGGAATCCCGATCCGCCCCTCAACGCTGCCTGGCACTGATTGGCCAGGCAGCGCAGGGGTCTGGGGCGGGGGGGGGTGCAACTCGGCGCAGCGGATCGGAAGTTACAAGCAGCTAGCAAAGTGCTAGCTGCTTGTAACAAAAAAAAATTATGCAAATCGGCCCAGCGGGGCCTGAGAAATTCTCCTGCGCAGGTTACCCCGAACTGAGTTCAGGATAACCGTCAAGGAGGTTAAAGAAGTCCAGTAAACCAGTAATTGTGAATCATATTTTATTTTCTGAAATATTAGAGGTTTATTAGGCCTCTTGAGTGCTACAAACCAGTTTGCAGTCACTCACTGCAGCCACACCACTGTTTTTCGTAAAAAACTAAGAATCAATACAGCTTTGGATGATCTGCTGGACAAATGTAGAATCTTCCTCAATAGCAAAGTAAAAAAAAATAAATTCATTCCTTCTGAAACCTAATTCTTGTATGGAGATGTATCATCTATGTCCTGCTCTGAAATAATTTTCCAGTCGTCTCTTTTTTGGATCAGGTGTTTTTTCTTCTAAAGTGCTGCGTGTCCTTTTCCGGAAGTCAATGTCCTCAGGCAGCTTTATTCGAATATCTTTGCGGCCATATATTGTATAGATGTGGAAAGCAGTCATAATCAGAGCATTTTTGTAGTCTTCCTTCTGTGGAAACATGTCTGGTTGAAGCGACATCTTGCGGTGATGCCTGTCAATGTATCTTGTCAGGTGGTCTTCACTTGTCATATGATCAACAGTCTGATAACAGTCGGTCTCCAGGTTACACAGCATGCAGATGTAGTGATACCCAGAGTTCATCTGCATCTCCAGAATGTACTCCAGGCCTAAGAGAGGACAGTCTTTCAAATACACATCCAGTAAATACTTCAACCTGCCCAATTCCTCCACCAGGTCAGGAGAGGTGCGTTCCCAGTTTATTCTATGCCCTTCCCCTAGAACATGTTTATTTAAGTCTGTAACTGAGAAAGTTGCATCACAAAGGCTACAGGAACACGTGTTACGCCTTCTGGATTCTAATTCCTCAACAGCTGTGAATTGGGGTAATAAAGCTTCTTTTGTAGCTTCTTCATCATTTTTAAAGGGAAGGTTCAAGCAAAAAAAAAAAATGAGATTCACTTACCTGGGGCTTCTACCAGCCCCATGTAGCCATCCTGTGCCCTCGTAGTCACTCACTGCTGCTCCAGTCCCCCGCTGGCAGCTTTCTGACCTCGGAGGTCAGGGCCACATTGCATACATTTTTACGCATTCCAGCTAGTGCAGGAACAAAAATTTACGTGTTTCACCACTAACGCGTAAAAATGTATGTGTTAATGTTCCTGCACTAGCGGGAATGTGTAAAAATGTACGCAATTTGGCCCTGACCTCCGAGGTCAGAAAGCTGCCAGCGGGGGACTGGAGCAGCAGTGAGTGACTACGAGGGCACAGGATGGCTGCATGGGGCTGGTAGAAGCCCCAGGTAAGTGAATCTAATTTTTTTTTTTTGCTTGGATCTTCCCTTTAACCTGAATTTCTTTGCGTCCATATCGTTCTTGGATCACCGAAGCCGTTTCTGTGAACACTTTGTTGTACAAGGACATTGTGGAGAAATTATCAGGTAACAGATCCTTGTGCTCTCTCTCCATGTAGCGGACTGTGTGCCTCTTGTCCAGGATATGTGTGAGTGCATCTGACAGGCAAGCCTCCACATTACACAAGAGGCAAGTATAGCTGTAGCTTGAGGAGTCCTTCTCCTGCTCCACAAGGTACTCCAGGCCCAGGATGACCTCTTCCTTCATGTAGGTATCTAGAATATACTGCAGCCTGTCTTTTTCCTTCACCTGCTGAGATGCTACACGCTTCAGGTTTGCCTTGTGGCCCCATCCCATGATATGTAGACAAAGTGTCACGACTGAGAAGGTAGAAACCTCACAGAGAGTACAGATACATTGCTGGATCTCAGGTTTCCTAAAGCAGTACGAAGAGTCATCCTCAGTTTCGGATTCCACGCCATCATACTGGGAGGATGGCTGCAGTGCCTTGTCTTTCAAGCATGAATTTTTATCTTCTTCCACTTTATCTTTGCAAGTCAGCTGGCCATTTTCTTGGCTATCATCAGGGGATTTTGCTTGAATTCTTTTTCTGCCATAATTCTTACAGATAGTCACAGCGCGCTCTCTGAGAGTTTGCAGGAAGTCAATTCTCACTCGATAATTTTTCTTCAGAAGAGAAAGACTGCTGTGGTGTTTATCAATATATTGCATCATGTGCCGCTCAAAAATGATGTGCAATACCATTGTATACAATTCAGCCTCCACACTGCACAGCTGACAGGTGTATTTGTATGTAGGGAAGGAAAACAGGAACTCCTCCACTATGCACTCAAGGCCTAAAAGAGGCTCTTCCCCCAAGTGGGTGTCCAGAAAACACTGCAGCCTGTCCAATTTCTCATGTTGTCCCGGTGCAATGCACTCCAGTCTTTTTCTATGCCCTTCCCCCATGACATGTTTAGCCAAGGCATTCTTGCCGAAATTCACAGCACATAGCTCACAGAGGCACTTCCGGAAAAACGTATAACTATCAAATACTATATACTGTTGAGGAAAGCTGTTGGAAGGTGGAGACTCTATGGTAATTTCATCCTTATTTCTGAACTGAATTTGTTTGCGTCCGTATTTTTCCTGGATCATCAAAGCAGAATTGGCTAACACTTCATCACACATTGTGGTGTTTTTTTCAGGTAACAGATCCTTGTGCTCCCTCTCAATATACTTCACTATGTGCCTATTGCCCAAGATGTGCACAAATGCATCTGATAAACAAACCTTCACATCACACAAGAGACGTGTAGATGTAGCGTAATGGGTCTTTCTCCTGCTCCACAACATACTCCAGGCCCAAGACAGCTCTTTCTTTCATGTAAGTATCCAAAATGTATTGAAGCCTGTCTCTCTCCTTCTCCTGCCGAGATTCTGCAAGCTTCATTTTATGTTTCTTTCCCATAATATGCTGACAAAGTGATAAAGCATTTCGGGTAAACACACCACAGAGGCTACAGAAACTTTGGTTGCTCTTGTTTGTTGTACAGTTTTCTGAAGGACCATCCTCCCTTCTGGATTCCTCTTCCTGTATGGCTGCAGTTTCATCAAATGTCTTCCCCTCTGGGGGAAATCGTTGACAAACTCCATCTTCCAAATGTGAATGTTCCTCTTCTACAACTTTATCTGTGGAAGGTAAATCATCAGTTTGGATTCCATCGTCCTCTTCAGGCAGCAGATTGGTGAGGTCAAGCTTGGCGCCATCATTCTTACAGATCATCAGGGCACACCGTTTGAGATCAGTCTGGAAATTGTCTTTTGACTTGTAATTCTTTCCTGAGAGTGACAGCTCACTGTGGTGCCTGTCAATGTATTGAATCATGTGCTCACAGGACAGGAGGTGGATGACCATTTCACACCCTTTGTACTCCACATGGCACAACAGGCAGGTGTACTTGTAGGAAACAGAGGATGATATGAACTCCTCTACAATGTACTCCATCCCTAAAATAGGCTCCTCCCTTAAGTAGGTGTCCAGTAAATACTGCAGCTTTTCCTGTTCCTTCAGAAGCTCTGGTGCAGCCTGCTCCACACGGTCGTTATGATCCATGTTTTTTATATGTACCTCCAACACGTCAATGGGAAAACTCTTCCCGCAAAAGCTACAAGAACACTCCATTGTTACACAACAAAGCCAAGGGACCAGTTCAGTCATGGTTGTCGATTTTTCAAAACTAAGGCGTTGGCGGCTATTTTTCGTCTGGATCGCCATGGCGATGTCTCTTAGGGATTCCTCATCCAGAGACTCTTTATGGGGGTGTTTGGGCCACATGTGGTCATGATGCCTCCTGATGTATCGCACCACGTGGCTCTGGGACAGGATGTGCTGCAGAGCCTCCAGCAGAGGAGCCCTCACATTGCACAGGAGGCAGCTGTAGACATAGGAGGGAACCCCCTTCTGTTCCACAATATACTCCAGGCCCAGCACAGGCTCCTCCCCCAGGTACGTCTCCACCATGCACTGCAGTCTTCCGAACACACGCCTCTGTGCGACGTGTAATTTGTGCCTGTGCTTAGCCTTGTGCAAGTGAAGCCTGAAAAGATCAACACTTTCGAAAGTCATCTCGCAGAACGAGCAGCGCCGTCTATACATTTCCGCGGAAACGAGGCGCACAGTTAGCGACACAGTTACTGATAACACTTCCGTGCTCGGGTTTATATCGCTTCCGGGACCGTGATCGCGCTGCGTCCGTCACTTCCTCCCATCTGCCGGGAACGCGCCTAACGTGGAGTGCGGATTAGTGTCCGCCCCCGCCCCGCCTCCTTGCGTAGACCACACCCGTGTCAGTGTTGTTCCTGCTGTTTGGATACAGAATGCCAACCCTACCTGCGCCTGATGTATATTGTCCATCCCAGTGGCAGACAGACGCTGCCGCATACCTTCCAACTTTTTGAGATAAGAAAGAGGTTATGACCCTGCTACACCCCTAATCCCGCACCTGTCACACCTCTAGTTAAACAACATAAAGATTTCATAACGAAAATGTTATTTTATAATTCAAACCCAGGGCCGCCATCAGAAATTTTGGGGCCCCTCACAAATCATCAGTCCGCCCCCCCCCCCCCCCCCAAACTGAGAAATGTGCGTAGCCATTACATGTTGGCAGAGCTAGTTGGAGGCTTGCTGTCCACAAATTAATCACGAATAACCACGGTGGATACTCGTGATTCAAGTTAGCTCCAATTGCCACAGCTGAGCGGCTAGATGCGGCGGGGTTAATTACCCAGAACGCCACTCTCCGCCCAGCGTTTCAACGAGGTGCAAGTGTCCGAATGGACGCGTTGCAAGCCTCGATATCGAGCACTTCCTCCTTCAAGCCGGAAGGAGGAAGTGCTCCATCATTTTTTTAGAACCTCCCAGTTTTCTTTTCTGTTTAAAAAAGCTAAAAAAAGTAGGTTTAATGCTATTGTCTCATATGGTAATGATTCAGCTTTTCCCATAGTCTCGCAGTTAGCAATCATGTGACCCCCAACAAGACAAATTCAGCAATCATGAGGCCCCCAACAAACCATGAGGCCCCCAACAAGACAAATTCAGCAATCATGAGGCCCCCAACAAGACAAATTCAGCAATCATGAGGCCCCCAACAAGACAAATTCAGCAATCATGAGGCCCCCAACAAATCATGAGGCCTCCAACAAGACAAATCCAGTAATCTTGAGGCTCCCAACAAATCATGAGGCCCCCAACAAGTAAAAATTCAATCATTAGGCCCCCAACAAGACAAATTCAGCAGTCATGAGGCACATAAATAGACAGCATTTCACATAAATAGGCAGAATGACCCCTTATGGTAGACACCTCTCACCTGGATTCTGACAGGGACCCCCAGGTTAGGTAGTGAGTGACATGGAGCCCTTTAGGCAGTGAGTGACAGGGAGCCCTTTTAGGTAGTGAGTGAGTGACAGGGAGCCCCTTTAGGTAGTGAGTGAGTGCCAGGGAGCCCCTTTAGGTAGTGAGTGAGTGCCAGGGAGCCCCTTTAGGTAGTGAGTGAGTGACAGGGAGCCCCTTTAGGTAGTGAGTGAGTGACAGGGAGCCCCTTTAGGTAGTGAGTGAGTGACAGGGAGCCCCTTTAGCAAGTGAGTGAGTGACAGGGAGCCCCTTTAGCAAGTGAGTGAGTGACAGGGAGCCCCTTTAGCAAGTGAGTGAGTGACAGGGAGCCCCTTTAGCAAGTGAGTGAGTGACAGGGAGCCCCTTTAGCAAGTGAGTGAGTGACAGGGAGCCCCTTTAGCAAGTGAGTGAGTGCCAGGGAGCCCCTTTAGCAAGTGAGTGAGTGCCAGGGAGCCCCTTTAGCAAGTGAGTGAGTGCCAGGGAGCCCCTTTAGCAGGTGAGTGAGTGCCAGGGAGCCCCTTTAGCAGGTGAGTGAGTGCCAGGGAGCCCCTTTAGCAAGTGAGTGAGTGCCAGGGAGCCCCTTTAGCAAGTGAGTGAGTGCCAGGGAGCCCCTTTAGCAAGTGAGTGAGTGCCAGGGAGCCCCTTTAGCAAGTGAGTGAGTGCCAGGGAGCCCCTTTAGCAAGTGAGTGAGTGCCAGGGAGCCCCTTTAGCAAGTGAGTGAGTGCCAGGGAGCCCCTTTAGCAAGTGAGTGAGTGCCAGGGAGCCCCTTTAGCAAGTGAGTGAGTGCCAGGGAGCCCCTTTAGCAAGTGAGTGAGTGACAGGGAGCCCCTTTAGCAAGTGAGTGAGTGACAGGGAGCCCCTTTAGCAAGTGAGTGAGTGACAGGGAGCCCCTTTAGCTAGTGAGTGAGTGACAGGGAGCCCCTTTAGCTAGTGAGTGAGTGACAGGGAGGCCCTTTAGCAAGTGAGTGAGTGACAGGGAGCCCCTTTAGCTAGTGAGTGAGTGACAGGGAGCCCCTTTAGCTAGTGAGTGAGTGACAGGGAGCCCCTTTAGCAAGTGAGTGAGTGACAGGGAGCCCCTTTAGCTAGTGAGTGAGTGACAGGAAGGCCCTTTAGCAAGTGAGTGAGTGACAGGGAGCCCCTTTAGCAAGTGAGTGAGTGACAGGGAGCCCCTTTAGCAAGTGAGTGAGTGACAGGGAGCCCCTTTAGCTAGTGAGTGAGTGACAGGGAGGCCCTTTAGCAAGTGAGTGAGTGACAGGGAGCCCCTTTAGCTAGTGAGTGAGTGACAGGGAGCCCCTTTAGCTAGTGAGTGAGTGACAGGGAGCCCCTTTAGCAAGTGAGTGAGTGACAGGGAGCCCCTTTAGCTAGTGAGTGAGTGACAGGAAGGCCCTTTAGCAAGTGAGTGAGTGACAGGGAGCCCCTTTAGCAAGTGAGTGAGTGACAGGGAGCCCCTTTAGCAAGTGAGTGAGTGACAGGGAGCCCCTTTAGCAAGTGAGTGAGTGACAGGGAGCCCCTTTAGCGAGTGAGTGACAGGGAGGCCCTTTAGCAAGTGAGTGAGTGACAGGGAGCCCCTTTAGCCAGTGAGTGAGTGACAGGGAGCCCCTTTAGCTAGTGAGTGAGTGACAGGGAGCCCCTTTAGCAAGTGAGTGAGTGCCAGGGAGGCCCTTTAGCTAGTGAGTGACAGGGAGGCCCTTTAGCAAGTGAGTGAGTGACAGGGAGCCCCTTTAGCAAGTGAGTGAGTGCCAGGGAGGCCCTTTAGCTAGTGAGTGAGTGCCAGGGAGGCCCTTTAGCTAGTGAGTGAGTGACAGGGAGGCCCTTTAGCAAGTGAGTGAGTGACAGGGAGGCCCTTTAGCAAGTGAGTGAGTGACAGGGAGCAACCCCCCCCACCGCCCGCCGCCGCTTCCCCTACCTTGCAGCCAGCAGCCCAGCGTCAGACCTCAAGATCAGCGGCGACCAGACCAGTAAGAGCGGGCACCGGACGCACCCGCTCTATATGCGGAAGTGATGTCACTTCCGCATATCAGTGCGGGCGCTGGGTCCTAGCGCCCGCACTATTGTCGCCGCCTGATCGAGGTCTGACGCGGCGGCGGCGGCTAGAGGGATGGAGGGAGGGAGCAGCGGCCAGAGGGGTTGAGCGGCGGCCGGGCGGCACCCGCAGCGCTGCGGCGGGGATGGGGCCCCCCTGCAGGCCCCGGGCCCGTGACGGGAGTCACGGATGTCCCCCCCTGATGGCGGGCCTGTTCAAACCACACTGGTCCTTTCTATTCTGGTTCATTTTCCTTCATATTAATATTTTAATATATAAATTTAAAAGATGGGAATCAAGTTTAGAGTCAATTAAACACATATTTACACAGATTTTTACATCAGTCCTGAAAGAGGGGCAAACGCGAAAGGCCCAGTGCACACCAAAAACCTCTAGCAGATCCGCAAAACGCTAGAGGTTTTTGAAGCAGATTTTCAGAACGATTCTAGGCATGTTTAGGGCTCTTTTTTACTATGAAATGCGATCGCAATTGCGTTTCATTTTCCACCATGCGATTGCGCTACTATACTCAGTATAGTAAAGCTCAATCGCATCCAAAACGCGGCAGGACTACAATTGCGTTTTGACCAAAATCGCAATCAGATCGCACTAATGGAAATTGTTGCTGCAATTTCCATTCGTTTACTGTACCTTGCGATTTGCAAGCAGAATCAAATTGCAAATCGCAGGGTAGTGGAGAAACAGGCCTAGCGTTTTTTGGAGCGTTTTTGTGTAGCTGATGTCATATTTTGTTACAGTAAAGCTGTTACTGAACAGCTTCTGTAACAAAAACGCCTGGCAAACCGCTCTGATCTGGCGTTTTTCAGAGCTGTTTTCCACTTTCCTATACTTTAACATTGAGTCAGAAACGCCTCAGAAATCTAAAAAATGCTGCAGGACAGGAGTTTGCGTTTGGGGGAAAAACGAACCGCTCTGGTGTGCACCATCCCATTCACTTTCATTAGCTGAGCGGTTTTCCCCCTGCAAGCATTTTAAAAAACGCTCCAGAACTGCTCTGGTGTGCACCAGCCCTTACAAAGAGAGACATAGGCACTGGGTTCCCAAAGAGGGACTGTCCCTCCAAAAGAGGAACCGTTGGAAGCTATGCTGCCGCATGTGCCCCGGCCGACAAGCTGACCTACGCATCGCTCTACCTTACATGGTGTACTGTGCGTGCGCATATTAGTAGCCACTCCCACAATGTGCAGTCAAGCTTCAGCATCTTCATTGTCGGGTTACCTTATGGTAAGGCGGCCATGTCACCGGAGCACAGGACACACACACCACTGGGCATCGGCCCAAAAGACACTAAATACCACCTGCTCTGAGTTAGGGAGAGGAATGCATGTCATCTGGCGCCAGGCAGCTTGGCGCAGGGCGAGCTGAATAACGTCTCTCTCTGCTGCCGCTAAACTCCCTGGCGGCGTTAAATAGTATTCCCCCTCCGAGTTGTCGCAACTTGGAGGGAGATGTAATTCAGGGTCTTGCAGCTGCCGGAGCCCCAAATTACTGTTACGGAGTACGCAGCATAAAATTGCTGCTACGACGGCACCCAGCTTCAACGCTCAGCGTCGCTGAAATGAACTGCTTCATAGGGGGAGAGCTAGCATGGGAGCCACCAGGGAGGACAGAAAGCATCAAACCTATCAAGCACTGTGCTACCCCCGGGAAAAGGAGCAATATAAGTCAGGGTAGCTGGGGGACAGAGAGGAGAAAAGGTGGCATTTAGAGCTAGCCGGAGGGTTATTAAAGGACTTTAGCATGGTTGTGTTTTAATTTCATTTTAAGTCTTTGTGGGAATGTTCAGAGTGTGGGAAATACTTTGGCGATAAAGCTTGTCAAACATGAGAGAACTCACACTGGTAAGAAACCGCATTCAAGTGCTGAGTGTAGGAAATGTTTTGTACAGATATCACAGCTTGTCAGACATGAAATATCTTCCTTTTGTTTTGACATGAAATATCTCGCACTGGCGAGAAGCCCTATTTATGTGCTTATTGTGGGAAATGTTTTGTTCATAAATCCCTTCTTGTCAGATCTCACGCTGGTGAGATTCCCTATTCATGTTCTGGAGGGGGGAAATGTTTTGCTCAGAAATCACAACTTGTCACGCATGAAAAATCTCACACTGGTGAGAAGCCCTTTTCATGTGCTGAGTGTGGGAAATGTTTTGCACAGTAATCAGAGCTTGTATTACATGGCAGCTTTCACATTGGAAATAAGCCCTATTTATGTTCTGAGTGTGGGAAATTTGGTGGACATAAATTACTGCTTGTCAGAGATGAGAGGTTTCACACTGGTGAGAAGCCATATTCATGTGCCGAGTGTAGGAAATGTTTTTCACAGTAATCAGAGCTTGTATTACATGGCAGCTTTCACATTGGAAATAAGCCCTATTTATGTTCTGAGTGTGGGAAATGTGTTGGGTATAAATTACTGCTTGTCAGACATGAGGTCTCACACTGGTGAGAAGCCATATTCATGTGCTGAGTGTGGGAAATGTTTTGCACAGTAATCAGTGCTTGTTTTATATGGAAGCTTTCACCTGGATATAAGCCCTATTTATGTTCTGAGTGTGGGAAATGTGTTGGGTATAAATTACTGCTTGTTAGACATGAGAGGTCTCACACTGGTGAGAAGCCATATTCATGTGCTAAGTGTGGGAAATGTTTTGCACAGAAATCAGTGCTTGTTTTATATGGAAGCTTTCACACTGGAAATAAGCCCTATTTATGTTCTGAGTGTGGGAAATGTGTTGGGTATAAATCACTGCTTGTCAGACATGAGAGGTCTCACACTGGTGTGAATCCGTATTCATGTGGTGAGTGTGGGAAATGTTTTGCACAGAAATCAGTTCTTGTCACATAAGAGAGGTCGCACACTGGTGAGACATGTGCTCAGTGTGAGACCTCTGATGTCTGACAAGCAGTGATTTATGCCCAACACATTTCCCACACTCGGAACATGAATAGGGGTTATTTCCATTGTGAAAGCTGCCAGATGAAACATGCTCTGATTTCTGTGCAAAGCATTTCCCATACTCAGCACATGAAAGGGCTTCTCACCAGTGTGTGATCTCTCATGTGTGACATCAGGGTGCTGTGGGCGGTTGTGATAGGTGTAGGTAGGCGGTGAGGACAGCAGGAGCCACTCCAGCAGCAGTGACAGTTACTGCCGCACACCCGATCAAGCATGTGGGCCCTACATCTTGCAGCATGTCTGATCAATACATGTAACCAATTCCATGCTCATTGCAGCACCAATTTTCATCCAATCAGATATAATAATCAAATTGAATGGTCGATTGCCTGCCAATTCGCCTGATGTATAGCCACCTTTAGTTTTGTGTCCCGCAGCAGTGCGCAGTAAAACAATTCGAGTCGGTGGTGCAGCTGTATGCCCGGAGGCTTAAAGGACAACTAAAGCAATAGAGATATGGAGGCTGCCATATTTATTTCCTTTTATACAATACCAGTTGCCTGACAGCCCTGCTGGTCTATTTGGCTGCAATAGTGTCTGAATAACACCAGAAACAAGCATGCAGCTAATCCAGTCAGATCTGACAATAATGTCAGAAACACCTGATATGCTGCATGCTTGTTCAGGGGCTATGGCTAAAAGTATTAGTGGCAGAGGATCAGCAGGACACCCAGGCAACTGGTATTGCTTAAAAAGAAATAAATATGGCAACCTCCATATCCCTCTCGCTTTAGGTGACCTTTAAAGGGAACTGAGCACAAAAATAAAAAATTGCATCAGGTACATAACACCGTATGCTGTGGGGGGGGGGGGGGGGGGGGGTGGTATCACTGGTGTAGTCCCCCGTCATTCTGAAAATCGCCATCTCGTTGTTCTGAAAGTTGCCATCTCATTTGCAGCTGGCCGCACTTTAATGGACCAACGTCTGAAGCTCGCTCCCATTGCAATGCATGCCGAGAGCTGTAGTACGTACATCTCCATGCCAGTACACACATCTACAGACTACAGCTCCTGACATGCATTGCGGAATACAAATCCTAGCATGTATAGAGGGCAGAAGCGAGCTTCAGGCGCGGGTCCTTTGTATTGCGGCTAGGGATGGGGGGCTGCAAAAGCCTAACCCCAGCCCTCCCATGGAATACAATGTTATAAACCTCCCTCATGGTGTTCACACTGGAGCGATCGCCAGTGATTAGCGATATGCTGATGGTGCATGCAGCAGTTTTGGAGCGATTGCATTGCTGTTATAGGATCACAAAACGCAATCACTCCTAAATCGCTGTCCTGTATAGTGAAAAAATAGCTACCAAATCGCCTAGTGTGATCTAGCCCTTACCGTTACGCAGGGGATGCAGCATTGCATTGCTGCTATGATGGCGCCCAGCTTAGGCGCCAAAATGAATTGATCCAAGTTATACGGGTTACCACACCACTGCTAGCCACAATATAGATCTGTATCAGCTACCCTCATTGAAATAATTAGAACACTTAGACCAGAATCTTTTTATGTAAAAATATCTTCTTGTAATTACAGACATAGAATTTACAAACATTACATAGAATATACAAAAATTACATAGAACAGGGATATAATCAGCACATAGATAAGATTATTGAGATACAGTAGTAATACAGTATATTGGTTGTCAAAATTACATTAGCAAAAATATATCAGTACATCACCAGCCCCTCTGATCCTCCCTTTCTGTGTCTCATTTCATTTTCTGGGCTCAGCAGCCCCCACTCATTTCATTATGTTATTGGGGCACAGAGGCTGGTTGTGCACAGTAACACCAGCCTCTGTTGCCCTATGGTGTGCCTCCAGGACCCCCCTGCGCGCCGCTATACCCCCCGCAGTGCTGGCGACTCCTCCGTATCGGCGCTACCCGCCCGCGTCCCTTTCCTCCGATCAGCGGGAGGGAAGGGACGCGGGCGGGTAGCGCCGATACAGAGGAGGCGGGGGAGCGGTGCTAACAGACACCGCATAGGTAAACATTGTGCTGGCGACACGCTGTGTGTCGCTAGCACTGCGGGGGTATAGCGGCGCGCAGGCGGGTGCTGGAGGCACACCATGAGGCAACAGAGGCTGGTGTTAGTGTGCACAACCAGCCTCTGTGCCCCACTAACATGATGAAATCCCACCTCGGGTTCTCTTTAAATATGAGTCATCATATCCACCTGATAAAGCCATGATTCCCACACTGCCAGGGAAAAGCAGAACATTTTTTCATAGGCTATTTTCACACTGTTAAAGAGTGTCTAAAGCCTTCTAAACATCCTAAACATCCCCCAAATCCCCGGGGCAAAATTCCATTACTTTCCAAGTCGTGGATTTTGCTGCCCGGGGAGGCAGAGCTTAGTGCTGTAGCTCTGCCTCCATTAGCATCAATTCCAGCTGATCGCCACCTCTTCTCCACCCCTCTCAGTGAAAGAAGACTGAGAGGGGCGGGGAGAGGCTGTGATCAGTGGGGATTGACGCCAGTAGAGGCAGAGCTACAACGCTAAGCTTTGCCTCTATTAGGAAGTGCTGCCCACATTTTACCCCAGGGATTTGTGGGGTTTATTTACATTGTTCTGCCGTGGGAATGCTGTGTTTTAGCACTGCTGATATTGCAGAAGATAAATGTCAAATAAAAAGAGAATTTTTAGAAGGCTTCAGACACTCTTTAAATAAATCAGTTTTACAGTACTTCAACAATGTTATGATGACGTATTGAAAAAAGACAAATCATAAAGAAAAAAAATACAAAATTAAAAATAATGCAATATTTCTGACATTACTGTTCTGAATGGTTTCGTTAACTTTAGTCTTTTCTCTAACCTCTGTTTCCCCTTCTCTTTCCTTCTTAAAGAGGAGACTTTAAAGGACAACTGAAATGAGAGGGATGTGGAGGCTTCCCTATTTATTTTCTTTAAGGCTAATTTCACACCAGGACGTTGCGTTAGAGGGGGCGTTAAGGTCGCATAACGTCCCCCTAACGGAACGCCTGGTGGTGCTGGATCTGGACGTCAGAGTGAGCCGCGTTGTGCAGCTCACTCTGGCGTCAGTGATGCCGTGATGCGCACTCTTGTGCGCATGCGGCATCACGTGGTCCCGCCGGCCAATCGTCGCACAGAGCGGCCGCTCCAGGAAGTAAACACTGCACGTCACAACGTGCAGTGCATATTAATTAGCCATGTGCCTGGCTGCTCTCCGCTCCTCCACAAGATTACTGAGCATGTGCAAGCAGTCTAACGCGGCTCAGCCGCGTCTAAAGTACTGCATGCAGTACGTTGTCTTGTGACGCAGCGTTACAATGTAACGCAACGTGGGCACTGTGAACAGCCCCATTGATTTTTCATTACTGTGCGGTGGGCTGCGTTACAGGCTGCTCTAACGTGCGCCTGTAACGTCCCACTGTGAAACCAGCCTTAAGCAATACCAGTTGCCTGGCTGTTCTGCTGATCCTTTGTGTCTTTAATACTTTTAGCCACAGACCCTGAACAAGCCTGCAGCAGATCAGGTGTTGCTGACATTATTGTCAGATCTGACAAGATTAGCTGCATGCTTGTTTCTGGTGTTATTCAGACACTACTGAAGCTAAACAGATCAGCAAGGCTGCCAGGCAACTAGTATTACTTAAAGGGTAAACAATATGGCAGCCTCCATATTCTTCTGGCTACAGTTCTCCTTTAAAGCGGTGTAAAACCCTGACATAATAGTCAATAAAAACATGTTTTCCTACTTTTTATATGCCATACGGTTAACATATTTGCTTTTGTGTGTAAGTATTATTATTCATTTACAAATTATACGTTCCCAAAGTACACTTTCTTTTCTCCAAGAGCTTACTTTGCATTTTATTCATAACTGCTTTATTCATCGTCTAACTTAAGCATAAATACTTTCTGATTGTCTCACTGTCTTCAGGAGAGTTTGCAGTGTCAGAGAAGGGTTTGTTTACATGTCTCACTTGATACAATTAAACACAGGATAACATTATCTACACTTCCATTGTCCAGCTTTCCCTGCAGGGGAGCTTCTAAAGGGGCCCATACACCTGACGATTTTCCCGCCGATATACAGCAGATTCGATCACTGAGATCGAATCTGCTGTGAAATCGTTGCGCAAAACACTGACCGAACGATCAATTTCCGACCAAAATCGATCATTCCCGTCGATCCGTTCGTGCGGAAGATTTTGCTTGATCGCCGGCGTGCCGGGAGTGCATCGATAGCGGCGTTCGAATGCCTGATGACCGACGCTAGTAGTAATACATTACCTGATCCAGCCGGCGCATATCTCCGCTGCTCCTTCTCCGCTCTTGGCTCCTCCAGCTTCACTTCTTCCAGTCCCGACAGGAAGTTTAAACAGTAGAGCGCCCTCTACTGTTTAAACCTCCCCCTGGCAGGAAGTAAAGTGAAGCTGGAGGAGCCAAGAGCGGAGAAGATGCAGCGGAGACGGGGGGACTCGCGCCGGCTGGATCAGGTAATGTATAGCTGGAAGGGGGGGTGGCGGCAGCTCCACAGACGGTGATCGATTTCATGCTGATAACGATTCACAATCTGTTTGCAGTAAAGGCAGCCATACGATCTCTCTCTGATTAGATTCTATCAGAGAGGGATCTATCTGTTGGTCGATCTGATGGTAAATCGACCAGTGTATGGCTACCTTAAGGCCTGAGTTAACCCTTTGAATGCTGTTCTAGTAAAAAAAAAATGCTGGTTGTATATAATATGCTGTAAATAATCTATTAGAGCAAAGTAGTAATGCTGGGTTTCATTCCAATTTAACTCAGGATTGAACTTATTCCAATCAGTAGTCAATACCCCATTTCCCATGAGAAATCTTTAGCTTTTCTCAAATAAATCATCGGGGGTTCTGTGTGGCTGATATTGTGGTGAAACCCCTCCCACAGTGTGATGTCAGGACCATGGTCCTGAACGTTTCCTGTCTGTGAACCTCAATGCATTATTGCATTGTGGGAAATAACAGCTTTTTCTAACTGCAAAGCAAGCAGTATCTCCCTCTGTGCATAGAACTCTCAGAAACAAACATTCCGTACAGATACCCTGGCAGAACTGAAGATGTCAGCCCCAGTGATACATTTTAGAATGTAGTCAGGGAGAGGAAAGATTTTACAATGGGCAAACACTGGCTAAATAACAATGGCTGCAATCCTCCTGTCAGAGAGAGTACCCCCACAGAATGTGCCTAATATACATGCAAGCCAGTGGCAGAATGGATGCAAAGTGGGAAGTCACTAATGCACATGCGTATGTCTTGCAATGTAGGAAAGAAGCTTGCACATCCTGTAAAGTTCTTTATTGTTTGTGTAAAGTTAAAAGGCCAACAATTTGCTCTAGGAAACCATCTGTCCGCCGCACATTGATTAAACGCATACGATCCTAGTGGGAGTCGGGGCTTGTTCACACTGCAGGCGGTTTCAGCTTTTTTCACCCGCGTGCGGATTTTAAAAACGCCCCCCGACCACGCGGACAATGAATGTCTATGAGAAAGTTCATATCAGCGCGGGTTGTGCGCTGTGCGGGCAGCAAAGCCGTCCGTGGACCATTTTTGAGGCGATTCTGCCTCAATGGAAAGTATAGGAAAAACGCAAAAACTCACAAAACCGCTTTGTGTAGTGATTGCATTCGCGCTTTTAAGAATAAATACATCGTATTTATTATTTTCTGCATCAGGGAGTGAATGAAAAAAACGCTCGGAAAAAACGCTTAGAAAGCCGCTAAGCACAAAAGTGAATCGCCCACGCAAGCGCCGGGAATCGGAAAAAAAAGACGCCTCAAAAGCAGCCCAACACGGACGGACACGTGAACGGGAAGCAATGCGAACAAGGCCTCAAAGCTCCTCTTTGCACTCACAGTATGCGATGTGCATCCAGCGAACAAACTTTATTGGATGTGCCAGTTTCTTTCCTACTACGGGGGTGTGTCATCCCCTTTATCAGCTGCAGCACTCCCCTGACCAAACAAGGTCTAATCTTGTTGTGAGTGCAAGACAAAAAAAAAAAAATACCAAAACTTGTCTTGCAATGTCACGGTACTTTGTTTGAAACTGAAATAAAATGGTACACTGTGACATCGCAGCACAAGACGCATTGTCACGGCAACACAATACATGCGACTTGTCACTATGCAGCTAGCAACCACACTAGCGACTTGTCACTATGCAGTTTTCCTGCCATTGTCTTGTATGCATTTTAGCCACAAGTGGTCCTCTCTGTGAGGATTCCGCCAGATATCAGTGCGACAAGAATGTCCCACTTTTGACACTGGAGTGTAGGATTCAGTGCTGCATTCCTTCCTTCCGTCCTCCGGGGGGCACTCTATCTCTATGGTGAGATAGCCGTCTGTCATCAAGTTACACATGGCAATCTCACCCAAGAGACTCCCCGCCTCGGAGGACCTGAAGAAGATGGGCTGTGACTGTCTGGATCCAGGGAAGGTGAGCTCTGCATGCTGCACACTCTGCATAACCTGCCAAAGGGTCCCCCCAACCCAGGCTCGGGATTACCGAAATAAAGCGTTTTTTTACCATGAGCCTGGGTTGGAAATTCCGCCAAAGAATTTACAATGGGCCCAACCAACAACACCCACCAGCAGTAACATTATGTGAAATTGATGAACTTAGAAACTTTTAATGCTTTTACATAAATTAGCAAAAGTAGGTGAAGTGAGGGGCACCAAAGCATGAGTAGGTGTGCCACGACCCCGTCCCAGTGCCTCTTGGGACCAGTGCAGTCAAAGTGATGAACAGGTCGGCACCACCAATAGTAAATAAAGCTCTTTAATTAACCAAAGCACAGCAGTGACAGACGCTGTTTCGGGCTGACAAGCCCTTCCTCAAACTGCTTACCTCATACTGCTTATGCTTTACATAAATTAGAGCATGGAATTGCAGGAAAATCCTAATTATAGTTAAGACTATAGTTGCAATCATTTATCTCAGCAATATATTATGCCTTCAAGTTTGCTTTAATAAAAACTGATTTAACAGATTTAATGTCCACATACAGGACAACACTCATAATAAAGATTTTATTTACTAAGAAAGGTATATGGAGGATAAAGGCAACTAAATCTCTTGGCCTAAAAAAATTGGGCACAGGTATGGCATGAAAATACAGTAATAATGGGGCAAATACAGTACAGAAGAGTCCCATTTATCTGAAACTCAGCTAACCAGCAGTCTCAACCAACCAGCACAAATCGCCGGCAGTAGTCACAGTGGTGAAGGCCAACTTATTGGTGGGCTCTGCTGGACTTAAAGGATACCAGAGCCTTTTGGCTCTGGTAAAAACTGAAGCTGTACTGGGTAGGGGGCAATAATCAAATACTCACTGCACCTCCCATTCCTCTCAGTGCGCCACACATGTGCAGTATGTTTGTTCTGCTCCTTTGTGGCTGCGTCGGGTAATGTCACAGGACAGGAGTGCGATCGCTCCGCCCGCATCTCCAATCAATGCTCACGCCAGGACACAGGAGTGTGCACGCTCCTGTCCTGTGACATCACTATAAGCCACAGTGGAGCAGAACGGACATACTGCGCATTGGCGGCGCCGTTTGTCTGGGTTTGGAGATGCTAAAGTCGCCCAGGAGAATGGGACTCAACAGAGAAGAGCGGTGGGGGAAGAAGGGGATGGGGAGGCACAGTGAGTATTTGATTATTGCCCCCTGAACCAGTACAGCTTCAGTTTTTACCAGAGCCAAAAGGCTCTGGTATCCTTTAAAGACTGGGTTTTACAGTTAATATACTTAAAAATTACTGTATTATAGCATTTAATACACAGTTCATTGTACATATGAAAAGCTGCTTGAATTTAAATGAAATCTGAATCAACTTAAAGTGAACCTGAGATGGTTCGCTATCATTTATTTATACTTACCTGGGCCTCCCTCGCAGTCCTCCTCAGCCCCTCTGTTATGCCGCTATGACTCCCAGTAATAAGTGCAGTCACAGCCTTCTGCGCATGCTCGGCTTGGCAAAGCGCACACCCCTCGTCACGCTCCCGTCCCCTGGAGCGTTGTGCAGTAGGACTGCGCAGGCGCAGAACCCTCCAGGGGATGGAAGCGCGGAGGGTCCACGTGCAGCCGAACCGCACATGCGCAGAAGCCCACGACTGGCGGCGACTGATTGGAGTCGTAGCACCAGACCAGAGGGGCCAAAGAGGACGGTGAGGGAAGCCACGCTTCTCACGGGGCTGGAGGAAGTCCCAAGGGTGTATAAATAAACACCAGTGTACCATCTCAGATACACTTTAAAACTATTAGCATTTAATTGACCATCTCTAGATACTATATTTGCTGTATGTGAAAATGTCCTCTATTGATATGAGATATGTATGTATACTTATAAATATATATATATATATATATATATATATATATATATATATATATATATTATATATAAAACTTTGCTGTGGGCCATTCAGCTCAATGAAGCTGCCACCTACAATCAGCACAAATAAAAATTCCATCATGTTTGGTTAGTGCTATGTTTCTGCCCATTTTGTACATAAAAGAAAATTAAGATTTTCTGCTGCTTTCGTATTGAAGACAACAGAAGTTATTTTTTTCTAGACTTTCACATCACCCAGCCCCCGTACAACAGGCTACATACATGAAACTGGTGTTGTGGTTGGGTAGTTCTGTTTGTGTTCAGTTGTACTGCAAAAAACAAACAAACATATCTTTTATAGTTTTTGAGAGACAACTAACCCTAGTTCATGCCTTCGTCCCATCAAGGTTAGACTATTGCAATGTCCTCTACACAGGCCTTCATAAGAAAGACCTATGCCGCTTGCAATTAGTACAGAATGCCGCTGCAAGGCTGTTAACGAGCCAACCCCGCCATTGCCACATAACACCAACCCTGTGCTCACTCCACTGGCTACTGATAAAATTGAGAATTTTGTTTCAGATTGGCTTGCTGACATTCAAATCCTTGCACAATCTGGGCCCAGGATACCTGAAGGACTTGTTGCAACTGCATCACACCCCCCACAATCTTAGATCAAAAGGACGTAACACCTTAGTCACCCCCAGAGTCCACCTCAAAACCTTTGGAGACAGAGCCTTTTGTCATGCTGCCCCTACACTTTGGAACTCCCTGCCACACCCAATCAGGACAGCTCCATCCCTGGAAGCATTTAAGTCTAAACTGAAAACCTACCTCTTCAGTCTGGGATTCATGAACATCTGACTATCTCCTCTGTAACACAACCCAGCCTGCAACCCTGTATTGATCTGAGACACAACTATGCGCTTTGAGTCCTATGGGAGAAAAGCGCTTTGCAAATGTTATTGTATTGTATTGTAATAGAAAGCTTTTCAGAAGTCTCTGATCACAGCCTGTTTGAAAACAATGCTTCTCATAGGAAAGCTTTTTATAACAAAGTCAATGTTAGAAATGCAGGGGCCTTACCATGTAGATAGGTGCCACTTCTCTGTCACTATTCACAGAGGAATGATTTACTGTTTGTTTCTGCACTGCCCACACACACTATGTTTTCACAGATCATAAGAATAGCTAAGAGTTTTTCAGCTACAGAGAAAGGATCCAAAGAGGAGGAGGCTTACTTTATTCCTGTACTTGCATGCTTACATCCACCATAGCTCATCCTGTCTGTAATCTATGTTTAGTTTACACTGCGTGAGGTAGAGAGAGAGAGAGAGAGAGAGAGAGAGAGAGAGAGAGAGAGAGAGAGAGAGAGACAGGAACAGCTGATGAGTTATCTACACACTATACTGATGCCATATTTCTGATTTCTATCATTCTAAAGAGATTCCAGTCACAGTGAGGACTGTTTCCGTATGCTGGATGTGCTGGACACTTTCCTCCATAGTAATCCCCACAGTGAGAACTGTTCTCTGTAAATGTGATATTTTTTCTTCACACAGAAAAATGAAAAAAAGCGTTTGTATTGCTATTTGTTAGTAGTTACTGGAAATACAGTATATGTGGTATGTTGAATTTTTAGTTAACATTGATAGTTGCCAAAGTTGTCTTTTTTCCAGCCCAACTGAGCACAATCATAGCACTCATTTTAAATAGAAACAAAGGGGTAGGCAAAGCAGACTTCCGCCTTAGGGAGGGTTCCACTAATTGGTATTGGAGTGCAGGGTATCACCTCTTGCGTGCTCAGATTCATGAAGTAGAATCAATACATATCATGGTAAAAAGAAGGAAAAGAGAATCTTGCACCGCTCCAAGGCTATTTATTCTGTCAGTTTAGTCTTCATTCATATACACATAGATCCATTCCATAGATAATGTAACATTGTCTGACATACCCTACCCGAGTCCTGGCTGTGGGGCAATGTGGGGGTGGCAGCGGCCTGCCTGACGACCGTTTCGCTCAACGAGCTTCCTCTGCGCACGGAGCCTCAGAGGAAGCTCGTTTAGCGACACGGTCATCAGACAGGCCGCTGCCACCCCCACATTCAGGACTCGGGTAGGGTATGTCAGACAATGTTACATTATCTATTGAATGTATCTATGTGTATATGAATGAAGACTAAACTGACAGAATAAATAGCCTTGGAGCGGTGCAAGATTCTCTTTTCCTTCTTTTTACCACAATCATAGCACTACCCAAGAGTGACGGTTTCCATCCATAGGTTGTTGTGTGGGGGCTGGGTGATGTTATTATCTGGGGAAAAATAAGTGCGGTTATGCTCAAAACGGAAGAAACACAAATCTTAATTTATGGAGCACATATGGGGCACGAGCGTAATACTAACCAAACATGCAGGAATTCTTATTTGTGCTGATTGTAGAGGGAACAGCTGCGGGAGCTGTTCCATTTTTATTTCTGTAAGGGTTAAGAATTTAGGTACGCAAATAACACTTTCGCCTCAGTCAGACTTGAGTTCAGCTGATTTCTAAAAATAATAAGCAGCAAAAACAAAACAAAAAAAACAACTCTTGTGAGACAGAGAACCATTCTTGGGTGCAGGCAATAATAAAACCGGTCAACAGTTCAAGATGAAAGCTGTGGAACAATAACAGATTGTGCTATTCAGATGAGACAAAAACAAAAACATTCAAGTGGGGTGAAACTTCCACTAGAAAACCCTATACTTATTTACAATAATACTTTTAAAGGAAACTTGAGATGGGCTGGATAGAAAAAAAAATAATTCATATCCGTGGCTTCCTCCAGCCCTCTCCAGGCTGATCACTCCCTCGCCGTCGTCCTGCGCTGAATGGAACCTTCGCTATTTGCCTGTAAAGTCCTTCGGTCTGGTGCGTAGTGAGCAGGCGCGCTCCTGTCACTGGAAGTGCTCTGCGCCTACACAGTACTACTGCTCAGAATGCTCCCGGTCAAGGGAGCATGACAGGGGAGCTCACACGGTAAGACTGCGCCAACTGAAGGACTTTCCGGGGCAAATTGCGGAGGATCCAGACGGCGCAGGGGGATGGCGAGGGAGTCATCAGCCTGGAGGAAGCCCACAGACATAGACAGAAGCTCACTGCCTGGCAATCTCCTCCCTGGTAGAGATGCAGTGACGCATCACCACAGAGGAGTCCAGGGCATGGTGTTAGGATAGTGCACTGAAAGCTTCAATCAGCTCGGTAACGTCCTCTTTCCCGGCAATAACAGCAGGATCAACTAGATAGTAATAATAATTTCACTTTTTCATGTGGGAAAACTAAAGTACACCTGCTGTGAGTTTTTTCAATGTAAACATACAGGAACGTGTCCTTAACCTCCTGGGCGTTACGCACGCCGGAGAGTTTGCAGCCAACAGTCCCCCATTATAATTTTAAGCGATCGGATAGCTGTAATAGCTTCAGCTAGCACTAGGCTAGCTAGTAGTGATGGCCGGCATCCCCCTGATTACTTTTAACCCCCCCCCCCCCGATCGCTGCTAAATACATTACCCCCCTGGATCCAACGATCGGCGCAGCCTCCCCGGACAGCTCCGGTCCTCTCTATGGGGGGACATGACATCACGACGTCCCCCATAGAGAGGACCGGAGATATGCAGGGAGGCTGTGCCAATCACTGGATCCAGGCAGGGGGAATTGAATTAATGGCGATCGGGGGGGGTGAAGAAATCTGAGGATGCCGGCCACCACTACTAGCTAGCCTAGTGCTAGCTGAAGCTATTACAGCTATCCGATCGCTTAAAATTATAATGAGGGACTCCTGGGGACAGCCGGCGGTATGCCTGACACAGTGTCGGGCATACCGCTAAGGAGGTTAAAGGACAACCGAGGTGACATGATGAGGTAGACATGTGTATGTACAGTGCCTAGCACACAAATAACTATGCTGTGTTCCTTTTTTTTCTTTCTCTGCCTGAGAGAGTTAAACATCAGGTATGTAAGTTAGTTTCTGTCTGGGTCGGACTGGGTCAGACTGTAGCATAACCCTCACTGATTAGTAATTACAGCCATAAAACACTTTCATGGCAGTCAATGGCTTCTCAGAGCAAAAAAAAAAAAAGCGATAAAAGGGGGCAATAATTTGTAGATTTGAGCTCAAGTATACTTCAATGAAGGCGTCACTGAGCAGAGACAATGAAACAGCAAAAACGTAAAAAACTGGATTAAAATATAAAACTGTGGGGTATCTAAAAAGGTCATTTTAGGAGAAGGAGGATAGATACAATTGTTTTTCTCATCAGCTTATTTTCACCTCGGATGTCCTTTAAATGACACATACCTCCAGGAAATCTTCATTCCCCAATGGTCTCACCAATGACAATCGGGTTCCAACAGAACACTGCCCGGAAACCTGTTCTGGGGTTGGCGCCATGTTCAAAAATGAAGGTTTCGGTTTTTAAAATGCAAGACACTAGAGCAAAGAAAGAAGATGCCAAATTGAATCTGTAGAGGGTAACATTTTGCTTTTTTCCCCCCATTATTGTACCTAGGAAACTGTATAATAATTTTCTGGTGAAAGTTTCATCCCTCTCTATTAATTTCCCTGCAGGTTTGGATTCTGCTGATCCACACTTGATTTAAAGGACAACTGAAGTGGGAGGTATATGGAGGCTGCCATATTTATTTCCTTTTAAGCAATACCAGTTGCCTGGCTATCCTGCTGATCCCTCTGTCTCGAACACTTTTAGCCATAGACCCTGAACAAGCATATGCAGATCCGGTGCTTCTGACATTATTGTCAGATCGAAGAGGATTAGCTGCATGCTTGTTTTTGGTGTGATTCAGACACTACTGATCACCAGGAGTGCCAGGCAACTGGTATTGTTGAAAAGGAAATAAATATGGCAGCCTCTATATTGTTCTCACTTGTCAGTTGTCCTTTAACAAGTCCAGTAATAGAGGTCAATGTGAATCATGTTTCATTTTCAGAAATACAAGTGTTTTGTTTTTAGCCCTGCTTGAATGCTACAAAAGAGCTTGTAGTCACTCACTGCAGCCACGCCAGTGTTATTAAGAAAACTAAGAATCAATACAGCTTTGGATGATCTGCTGGACAAATACAGAATCTTCCTCACCTGCAGTAAAAAAAAAAAAAATAAACAAACAAATCACCATTCCTTCCGAAATCTTGTATGGAGATGTATCATCTAGTTCTATGTCCTGCGCTGAACTTTCTCCAGTCGTCTCTTTTTTTGGATAAAGTGGCGTTTCATCTAAAGTGGCGCTTGTCCTTTTCCGGATGCCACTGTCCTCAGGCTTTATTTGAATATATTTGTGGTCATATTTTGTATAGATGTGGGAAGCAGTAACAATCATGGCATTTTCGTAGTCTTCCTTCTGTGGAAATATCTCTGGCTGAAGTGACAGCTTACGGTGATGCTTGTCAATATATCTCGTCAGGGGGTCTTCACCTGTCATATGATCTATAGCCTGATAACAGTCGGTCTCCAGGTTACACAGCGTGCTAATGTAGCGATACCCAGAGTCCATCTGCATCTCCAGAATGTACTCCAGGCCCAAGAGAGGACAGTCTTTCAAATACACGTCCAGTAAATACTGCAACCTGCCCAATTCCTCCACCAGCTCGGGCACCACCACTTCTCCAGTTTTTCTTGCACTGGCTTTGATAAATGTGCCCCTTTGGCCTCTCCTACAATTAAGGAAATTGGCAATTACTCCCTCCTCCATAAGCACTTCAAATGGCTGTCTTTGTTCAGGAACACTTTGCAATTACCTTAAGGCTAGCTTCACAGTGGGACATTGCGTTGCATTTCCCGTATAACAGGAAGGCAATGGAACGAAAAGGTCATACTGTGCGTTATGGCTGTGTTGCGTTGCATACAATAAAAAGTGTGCTTCCCTGTATCAGTTAACGCACATTTTGGGGATAATGCACTGAATTGCAGTGCACTACACTACCATACCGCATACTGTACCACAATGCACCCGCCACACTGTGAACGTTGCTAAAGGCGATGCATTGTCCTACAGCAAGCCATGTTACCAAGCAGCCATTATGTTGCACCGCAACGCACCACTGTAAACGGGGGGCCTGAGCCTTCCATTGTGCTGAACCACACTCAGTTTAGGTAAGGCAGTTTTTTTTTTTTTTAACTCAGATGTGAATCTTTGCTTGCCTAAGAAATATTAGTGTCATCTTTGTCAATCCTGCTTGTGTCCTCAAAATTAGCTTTCCTCAGTGCAACTATCCTGCTGCTGTTCAAACTTAAACAGGGAGTCTGTACAGTTTTGGATGAATTTTTGGACAAATAAGGAATCTTCCTGGTCATCAATTGCAAAGTCTCTCAGATAGTTAAATAAATCACCATTCCTTCTGAATTCTAATTCTTGTATGGGGGATGTCTCATCTAGTTCTATATCCTGCCCTGAACAATTCTCCAGTCGTCTCTTTTTTGGATCAGGCATTTGTTCTCCTAAAGTGCTGCTTGTCCTTTTCCCGATGCCACTGTCCTCAGGCAGTTTCACCTGAATGTCTTTGCGACCATAGTTTGTATAGATGTGGAAAGCAATCACACTCAGGGCATTTGTGTAGTCTTCCTCGTTTGGAAACACATCTGGCTGAAGTGACAGCTTACGGTGATGCCTGTCAATATATTTTGTCAGGTGGTCTTCACCTGTCATATGGTTGATAGTCTGATAACAGTCGGTCTCCATGTTACACAATGTGCACATATAGTGATACCCAGAGTCCATCTGCATCTCCAGTATGTACTCCAGGCCCAAGAGAGGACAGTCTTTCAAATACACGTCCAGTAAATACTTTAACCTGCTTAATTCCTCCACCAGCTCGGGAGAGGTGCGTTCCCAGTTTATTCTATGTTCTTTGCCCATAACGTGTTTATTTAAGTCTGTAACTGAAAAAGTTGCATCACAAAGGCTACAGGAACAGTTGTCATTCCTTCTGGATTCTAATTCATCAGCAGCTAGGATTTGGGCTAATAAAACTTCTTTTGTAGCTTCTTCATCCTTTTTAACCTGAATTTCTTTGCGTCCATATCGCTCTTGGATCACCAAGGCTGTCTCTGTGAACACTTTGTTGTACAAAGACATTGTGGAGAAATTATCAGGTAACAGATCCTTGTGCTTCCTCTCCATGTAGCGGACTGTGTGCCTCTTGTCCAGGACATGTGTGAGTGCATCTGACAGGCAAGCCTCCACATTACACAAGAGGCAAGTATAGCTGTAGCTTGAGGCATCCTTCTCCTGCTCCACAAGGTACTCCAGGCCCAGGATGACCTCTTTCTTCATGTAGGTATCTAGAATATACTGCAGCCTGTCTTTTTCCTTCACCTGCTGAGAGGCTACACGCTTCAGGTTTGCCTTGTGGCACCATCCCATGATATGTAGACAAAGTGTCACGACTGAGAAGGTAGACACCTCACAGAGAGTACAGATACATTGCTGGATTTCAGGTTTTCTAAAGCAGTGCGAAGGGTCATCCTCAGTTTTAGATTCCAAGTCCTTCTCATTCTGGGAGGACGGCTGCAGTGCTTTGTCTTTCAAGCATGAATTTTTATCATCTTCCACGTTATCTTCGCAAGTTAGATCGCCATTTTCTTGGCTATCATTAGGGAATTTCGCTTGAATTCTCTTCCTGCCATAATTCTTACAGATAGTCACAGCACGCTCTTTGAGAGCTTGCAGGAAGTCAATTCTCAAACAATAATTTTTCCTTAGAAGAGAAAGACTGCTGTGGTGCTTATTAATATATTGCATCTTGTGCGCATCAGATATGATGTGCAATACCATTGTATACCATTTACCCTCCACATTGCACAGCCGACAGGTGTATTTGTAAGTAGGGAGGGAAAACCGGAACTCCTCCACTATGTACTCCAGGCCTAAAAGAGGCTCTTCCCCCAAGTGGGTGTCCAGAAAACACTGCAGCCTGTACAATTCCTTAAGTTGTCCAGGTGCGATGCACTCTAGATTTCCTCTATGTCCTTCCTCCATGACATGATAAGTCAAGCTCTTGGTGGGTAAATTCACAGCACAAAGCTCACAGCGAAACTTATCAAAAAAGTTATATGTACTTTCAAAAACGATATACTGTTGAGGAAAGCTTTTGAAAGGTGAAGACTCTATGGTAATTTCATCCTTATTTCTGAACTGAATTTGTTTGCGTCCGTATTTTTCCTGGATCATCAAAGCAGACTTGGCTAACACTTCATCACACATTGTGGTGTCATTTTCAGGTAACAGATCCTTGTGCTCCCTCTCAATATAGTTCACTATATGCCTCTTGTCCATAATATGTCTGAGTGCATTTGATAAAAATGCCTTCACATTACACAAGAGACAGGTGTAGATGTAGCCGAAGGGGCCTTTCTCCTGCTCCACAACATACTCCAGGCCCAAGACAGCTTTTTCTTTCATGTAAGTATCCAAAATATATTGAAGCCTGTCTCTCTGCTTCTCCTGCCGAGATGCTGCAAGCTTCAGCCTCATTCTATGTTTTGCCTCCATGATATGCTGACAAAGTGTTAAAGCGGTGGAGGTAGGCTCACCACAGAGGCTACAGAAACTCTGTTTGCTCTCATATTTTGTACAATTTTCTGAAGGACCATCCTCCCTTCTGTAGTCCTCTTCCTGTATGGCTGCAGTTTCAACACATTCACTCCTCTCTTGGGGAAAATGCTGAAAAAGTCCATGTTCCAAATGTGAATGTTTCTCATCTATAACTTTATCTGTGGAAGGTAAATCATCAATTTGTATGCCATCATCCTCCTCAGGCAGCAGACTAGTGAGGTCAAGGTAAGCGACATCTGTTTTCACTTGAATGGTTTTCTTGCCAGGGTTCTTACAGATCATCAGGGCACACCGTCGGAGATCACTCTGGAAATTTACTTTAGACTTGTAATTCTTTTTTGAAATTGAAAGTTCACTGTGGTGCCTATCAATGTATAGTGTCATGTGCTCACAGGACAGGAGGTGGCTGACCATTTTATACTCATTGTACTCAACATGGCACAACAGGCAGGTGTATTTGTAGGAAACCGAGGTGCATATGAATTCCTCTACAACGTACTCCAACCCCAAGATAGGCTCCTCCCTGAAGTGTGTTTCCAGTAAATACTGCAGCTTTAACTGCTCCTTCAGGAGCTTGGGTGCAGCTTGCTTCACATATTTGTTATGATTCCTGCTTTTTAAATGTTCCTCCAAAGTGCCAATGGGGAAACTTGCATTACAGAAGCTACAAGAACACTTGATTGCTACACAGCAAAGCCAAGGAAACGGTCCAGTCGTGGTTGTGTCAGATGTTTTAGGGCGAATGTTTTGGCGGCCATTCTTCTTCTGGATCGCCATGGCAATGTCTCTAAGGGTTCCCTCATCCAAAGACTCTTTATGGGGGTGTTTGGGCCACATGTGGTCATGGTGCTTCCTGATGTATCCCACCACGTGGCTCTGGGACAGGATGTGCTGCAGAGCCTCCAGAAGATGAGCCCTCACATTGCACAGGAGGCAGCTGTAGACATAGGAGGGGACCCCCTTCTGCTCCTCAATATATTCCAGGCCCAGCACAGGCTCCTCCCCCAGGAACGTCCTCACCAAGTACTGCAGTCTTTGCAGCTGTGCGCCGGACACGCGCTGCCCCGCTGCACCTAAATTGTACTTGTGCTTCTTCCCGTGCAGGTGAATAATGAAAGTAGCAACATTTTTAAAACTCGCGTGACAGAACAAGCAACTCAGCGTATACATCTCCACGGGAACGAGGCGCCCCGCGACCACCGGACACTTCCGGGAATGTGCTCGCGCAGATATTACACTTCCGGGACCGTGCTCGCGCAGATATTACACTTCCGGGACCGTGCTCGCTAGTGATGGGAATTCCGGCTCTTCTCGGAGAATCGGCTCTTCTTAATCGGCTCCCATTAAAGAGCCGGCTCTTACGGCTCTGAATCGGCTCTTCATTAAATATCACTAGACACCACTCAGAGTCGGAGTAAAAGCCCCGCCCCCGTCTCCATGACAACTCCAGACTGCTTCTTTGACTGGGCAATCCCTCCTGCTACTGCTCTGCTCCGCCCCATACACTCGTACAAGCGGCAAGTGGAGGACTACATCTCCCAGCATGCCTCAGCGCCCTTTATTACACAGCAAATCAGAGCTGTGTGGGGCGGCTGAGGCATCGGCTCTTTCAAAACCGAGAACCGGCTCTTGTCGTTCGCAGCAAAGAGCCGGCTCTTAGAGCTGGCTCGTTCGCGAACGACCCATCACTAGTGCTCGCGCTGCGCCCGTGACGCTCCCTCCCATCTCCCGAGAACGCGCCAGACGTTGCAAAAGCAGATTATTAGTACTCGGCCCCGCCTACATGCGTAGACCACGCCTCTCTGCGTGACTTAAAGAGAATCTGTATTGTTAAAATCGCACAAAAGTAAACATACCAGTGCGTTAGGGGACATCTCCTATTACCCTCTGTCACAATTTCGCCGCTCCCCGCCGCATTAAAAGTGGTTAAAAACAGTTTTAAAAAGTTTGTAAACAAACAAAATGGCCACCAAAACAGGAAGTAGGTTGATGTACAGTATGTCCACACATAGAAAATACATTCATACACAAGCAGGCTGTATACAGTCTTCCTTTTGAATCTCAAGAGATCATTTGTGTGTTTATTTCCCCCTGCAGCTATCTTCCACTGAAGTGTCAGGCTGTTTCTTCCTGCAGAGTGCAGACAGCCCTGCCTGTATGTAATTCCTTAGTATGTGAAAGCCCAGCCAGCTCAGAGGAGGATTTATCCAGCTTGTAAAATATAATAGAGCAGAGAGAAGCTGCACTAATCTAAATAACATACAGCAGTGTGCAGAGAGGGGCCTGGAGGGGGGAGATACATCACAGAACCACAACACTGAAGAACTTGGCAGCCTTCCAGACACAGGCTGACAAGTCTGACAAGAGAGAGATAAGTTGATTTATTACAGAGATGGTGATAGTAGAACGTGCTGCAGTAAGCCAGAACACATTAGAATAGATTTTGGAACTTGTAGAATGATAAAAAACAGGATGCAATTTTTGTTACGGATTCTCTTTAAAAGGAACCTGAACTGAGTAAAATTATTTAAAACTAGCTGATTGCCCGGTGTAATGTCAGCTATTGCAGCCCCGCATGCGCAGTAGGAGCCTGCGTCCCATTAAATTGTGCAGCCACGTAAAACGTCCTAAATATCTTCGCTTCCGCACCACGTAAACCCCCGAAATTTCCAGGGGAGGGAGGGGACCCCTAGATCTAGCTCTGTGCCGAATTGCAGCCCCCAAGCCCCGCTGGTCCCCGAGACTGATTGCAGCAAACCTATCTCGGGAACTAGCAAGGCTCGGGGGCTGCAATTCGGCACAGAGCTAGATCTGGGGGTTCCCTCCCTCCCCTGAAAATTTCAGGAGTGTACGTGGTGCGGAAGCGGAGATATTTCAGGTAAATAATGTCTAACTTCCCACTGAGCATGTGCGATACTCAGTGAGGAAGGCTGCTTCCGGGCTGCAATATCTGACATTACATCGGCATTGCCCGGGTATGTATTTGGTTGGTGTTGGCTCCGCCCACTTTTCTAACCCTAACACACAATGACTCAATGACCTAGTTTGTGAGCTTTGCATTGTTTGGCATCAATAATTTGCATTGAAATGAAACAATTCTGATTGGCTGTGGCTCCACCCTCTTTTCTGATTTTGAACCCCAGTCACCAAATGACCAACTGTACCAGGTTTTAAGCTTGTGTCCTTAACAGTGCAAAAATGGCAGCAATTGAATATTCCCCTTGAAAAGCAATAAATGAATTTGGATTGGCTTTTGTAGGCTCCACCCTCTTTTATGAATATTAATTCCAGTCACCCAGTGACCAACTGTGCAAAGTTTGAGAACCCTACCGTTAACAGTGTAAGAATGGCTGTAGTTTACATTTTCTCAGTGAAATTTCTATATGTCTCTGCCCACTGATGACCCAGCATTGCCTGCGTATGTATTTGGCTGGTGTTGGCTATGCCCACTTTTTCTAATAGTAACAGACAATTACTTAGATACTCAGTGACCAAATTTGTGAGCTTTGCAGTCTTTGGCATCAATAATTTGCATTGAAATGAAACAAATCTGATGGGCTGTTTGTGTCTCCACCCCTTTTCTGCATTTGAACCCCAGTCACTCAATAAATAACTGTACCCAGTTTTGGGCTTGTGCCATTAACAGCGCAAGAATGGCAGTAATGAAATACTTCCCTTGAAAATCAATAGATTAATTTTGATTGGCTTTTGTAGGCTAAATCCACTTTTATGAATAATAGCTGATGAATCGGCGTTGCCCGGGTATGTATTTGGCTGGTGTTAGCTCCAGCCACTTTTTCTAACCCTAACACACAAATACTCAATGACCAAGTTTGTGAGCTTTGGGGTCTTTGTCATCAATAATTTGTATATTCCCATAGAAATTAAGCAAATCAGATTGGCTGTTTGTGGCTCTGCATCTCTCCGGCATTTGAACCCCAGTCACCCAATGACCAACTGTAGCAGGTTTAAGGCATCTGCTATTAATAGAGCAAAAATGGAAGCAATTTAAATATTCCCCTTGAAAATCAACAGGTGAATTTTGATTTTCTTTTTAGGCTCCACCCACTTTTTTGAATATGAATCCCAGTGACCAAGTTTTAAGCTTTTGGGTTTCTGCCATCAAAATTGTGTGAATAGAAGCAGTTTATCCAGTAAAGTAATCTGATTGGCTGTTTGTGGCTCCACCCCTTTAGTGCATTTGAACCCCAGCCACTTCATGACCGACTGTAGCTGGTTTGAGGCTTCTGCCATTATTAGTGTAAGAGTGGCAGCAGTTTCAATATTTCCCTTAAAAATCAATAGGTGAATTTTGATTGGCTGTTGTAGGTTCCACCCACTTTCCTGAATATTAATCCCATTCATCCATTGACCAACTGTGTCACGTTTGAAAACCCTGCCAATAACAGAATGGCTGAAATCAATCTAACAAATCTGATTAGCTGTTTTTGGCTCCGCCCCCTTTAGTGAATTTGGACCCCAGTCACCTATCAGCTAAGAGGCCTCTGCCATTAACAGTGTAAGAATGGTAGCAATGTAAATATTCCCCTTGAAAATCAATAGGTGAAATTTGATTGGCTGTTGTTGGCTCCACCCACATTTCTGAATATTAATCCCAGTCACCCAGTGGCCCACTGTGTCAAGTTTGGGAACCCCGCCATTAACAGTGTAAGAATGGCTGCAGTTTATATTTTCCCCTGGAATAAAATGTAGTTGTACGCTCCACCCACTTTTTCTAACCTTACCATACAGTCACTCAATGATCAAGTTTATGAGCTTTCGGTATCAATTATTTGTATATTCCCATTGAAATAAAACAAATTTGATTGGCTGTTTGTGGCTCCGCCCCGTTTCCGAATTTGAACCCCAGTCAACCAGTGACTAACAGTACCAGGTTTGAGGCATCTGCTATTAACAGTGTAAGAATGGCAGCAATGTAAATATTCCCTTTGAAAATCAACAGGTGAATTTTAATTGGCTGTTGTAGGCTCCACCCACTCTCTTGAATATTCATCCCATTCACCCAGTGACCAACTGTGCAAAGTTTGAGAACCCTGCCAGAAACAGTGTAAGAATGGCTGCAGTTTATATTTTCCTAGTAAACTTTATTTTTGGCTCCACCCACTTTTTGTAACCTTGACACACAGACACTCAATGACCAAGTTTGTGAGCGTTCAGGTTCCTGGCAGCAAAAATGTGTGAATGGAAGCAGTTTATCCAGCAAGGAAATCTGATTGGCTGTTTGTGGCCCCGCCCCTTTAGTGAATTTGGACCCCAGTCACCCAATGACCAACTGTACCAGGTTTAAAGCCTCTGCCATTAACAGTGTAAGAATGCAGAAGTTTTAATATTCCCCTTGAAAATCAATAGGTGAATTTTGATTGGCTGTTGTAGGCTCCACCCACTTTCTTGAATCTTAATCGCATTCACCCAGTGACCAACTGTAGGAAGTTTGAGAACCCTGCGATTAACAGTCTAAGAATGGCTGCAGTTTACATTTTTCCATTTAAAATGAACGGCTGAAATTTGATTGGCTGTGTTATGCTCCTCCCACTTTTCCTGGATTCGTAACCTCGGTCACCAAGTGACCAACTGTGACAAGTGTGGGGACTTTGGCTTGATTACTGTGAGAATGGCAGCCTTTTACATTTTTTCCATTGACTTGAATGGGTGAAATCTGATTTGCTGTTTGTAGCTCCGCCCAGGTGTGCAGGGAGGCCGCGAGACCCCCAGAACATATCATCCCAGGTAGTAAGGGATCTGTATACCAAGTTTCGTTCAAATCGGTCAAGCCGTTTTCGCGTGATCGCGGCACATACACACACACATTCATACATACATACATACGATTTTATATATAGAAGATAAACACATGATGTAGCTGCAAATGAATATTACATACTTCCCTGACCGTCAGTTCCTCTCAGAACCTCACCATTTTCTTCTTACAGTGACCCCTTCCAGTTCTGACGATATGTTGTCAGAACTGAAATGTACCAGTTGCTGTCAGTGATATATCAGCTGCTGTCAGTTACAACTGTATGTGCAAGGTAATGTCCATGTTTCCCTATGGCTCAAGTGGGCGATATTACAGTTAAACAGTGTGCTGACCAGGAAGCTGTTATGGGGTAATGGCCATTTTCAAAATGGATTACGGAGAATTCCATTGATCACAGTGGACAAACAAGAGAGGAGAAAGAGATTGATGAGTAGACCAGTGGTGCTCGGATACCCCTTTTTATTATTCGAGTTTGGTCGAATTTGAATAGTAAATTATTCGCGTTTGGTCGAATATTCGAGTCGAATATTTTTTACTATTCGATTCGACCTCGGACTTCGAGCTCACTATTCGAGTCGGTATTCTAGCTCATTATTCGAGCTGACTATTCGAATTGGCCTTGTTTTGAGGGTGAATGATGCAAGAAACATCTTTTTTTCCAAGTAACAACAGCAAGTGATTATGTGGGGATGTTCCTTTAAAAAAAAAAGGTGGAAAGAGAAGTTGTGTCCAAAATTGTGTTCAGTACTGTATATACTTCTTCTTCTTCATCTTCTATATCTTCTTCTGTTTCTTCTTCCATATCTTCTTCTTCTATATCTTCTTCTTCTTTTTCTTCTTCTTCTATATCTTCTTCTTCTTCTTCATCATCTTCTTCTTCTTCTTCATCATCTTCTTCTATATCTTCTTCTTCTTCTATATCTTCTTCTTCTTTTTCATCTTCTTCATCTTCTTCATCTTCATCTTCTTCATCTTCTTCATCTTCTTCTTCATCTTCTTCATCTTCTTCTTCTATATCTTCTTTTTCTATATCTTCTTTTTCTATATCTTCTTCTTATTATTATTTTTCTATTTCGTCTTCTTCTTTTTCTATATCTTCTTCTTCTTCTATATCGTCTTCTTCTTCTTCACTTATTTCTCTTTTATATATTTTTTTTAAAGAAATGCAGCTATTTTTGAGCGTAATAAATAGCTGGTGGCGCACGCATGTTGGAAGCGCCATTGTATGTGCTCCCTGGCAGTGGAAACACACAGACAGCAGGAGGTAAATTCAGCAGCAGCAGGAGGAGGGGGATGATTGTGTGGCAGCAGGCAGTCAATGAGGCAGGCAGCGAGACATAATAGGCTGTGGTACCTAGCGGTGGTACCAGGCCGTAAATACACAGCATGAGGTTCCAGACAGCGGTCGTGAAGCCCACATCATGTCCAATACACAACTGGGACAACACAGTTTTCAACCCGGACACCTCTAAAAATAATATCACAAAGTATTAATAAAAAGTATATATATTTTTTTCGTTTTTTTTAAAGAAATGCAGCTATTTTTGGGCGTAACAAATAGCTGGTGGCGCATGGTGGAACCGCCATTGTATGTGCTCCCTGGCAGTGGAAACACACAGACAGCAGGAGGTAAATTCAGCAGCAGGAGGAGGAGGATGAGTGTGTGGCAGCAAGCAGTCAATGAGGCAGGCAGCGTGACATAATAGCCCTGGTACCTAGCGGTGATACCAGGGCGTAAATAAACACAACAGGAGGTCCCAGACAGCGGTCGTGCAGCCCACATCGTGTCCAATACACAACTGGGACAACACAGTTTTCAACCCGGGCACCTCAGAAAAATTAAACTTTTTTTTTTTTTTTAAAGGTAAATACAGGCAGCAGGGGCAGCTATTGTTTGACGTAATAGCTGGTGGCAGCAGTGGCGTAGCTAAAGAGCTGTGGGCCCTGATGCAAGTTTTACATGGGGCCCCCCCCAAGCACTCTATACATAACAATTGATATGGCGCACCAAAACCTGCCAATGGCAACTACAGTGTCAGAGGTGCAAAAAGGTGCATCTTCTTCATCTTCTTCATCATCTTCTTCATCTTCTTCATCTTCTTCTTCTTCTTCATCTTCTTCATCTTCTTCTTCATCTTCTTCATCTTCTTCTTCTTCTTCTTCATCATCTTCTTCATCTTCTTTTTCTTCTTCATCTTCTTCTTCTTCATCTTCTTCTTCTTCTTCATCTTCTTCATCTTCTTCATCTTCATCTTCATCATCTTCTTCATCTTCTTCATCTTCATCTTCTTCTCCTTCTTCTATATCGTCTTCTTCTTCACTTATTCCTCTTTTCAAATTTTTTTTTTTAAAGAAATGCAGCTATTTTTGAGCGTAACAAATAGCTGGTGGCGCACGCATGTTGGAAGCGCCATTGTATGTGCTCCCTGGCAGTGGAAACACACAGACAGCAGGAGGTAAATTCAGCAGCAGGAGGAGGAGGATGAGTGTGTGGCAGCAGGCAGTCAATGAGGCAGGCAGCGTGACATAATAGCCCTGGTACCTAGCGGTGATACCAGGGCGTAAATAAACACAACAGGAGGTCCCAGACAGCGGTCGTGCAGCCCACATCGTGTCCAATACACAACTGGGACAACACAGTTTTCAACCCGGGCACCTCAGAAAAATTAAACTTTTTTTTTTTTTAATGGTTTTTTTGTTTTGTTTTTACAGCAAATTACACAGATATAGCTATTGTTTGATGTAATAGCTGGTGGCAGAGTGGCAGCAGAAGGTAAATCTGTGTACCCTGGCAGTGGGAAACACAGACAGACAGCAGCAGCAGCAGGAGGAATGGAGGAGTAATGTGAGTAGCTATTGTTTGACGTAATAGCTGGTGGCAGAGTGGCAGCAGAAGGTAAATCTTTGTACCCTGGCAGTGGGAAACACAGACAGACAGCAGCAGCAGCAGGAGGAATGGAGGAGTAGTGTGAGTGTGGCAGCAGGCAAGCAGCGTGACATAATAGCCCTGGTACCTAGCGGTGATACCAGGGCTGTAAATAATAGTGTGAGTGTGGCAGCAGGCAGGCAGCGTGACATAATAGCCCTGGTACCTAGCAGTGATACCAGAGCTGTAAATAAACACAGCAGGAGGTCCCAAACAGCGGTCGTGAATCCCACATCGTGTCCAATACACAACTGGGACATCACAGTTTTCAACCCGGGCACCTCAGAAAAATTAAACCTTTTTTTTTTTTTTTTTTTTTAAGGTAAATACAGGCAGCAGGGGCAGCTATTGTTTGACGTAATAGCTGGTGGCAGCAGTGGCGTAGCTAAAGAGCTGTGGGCCCTGATGCAAGTTTTACATGGGGCCCCCCCAAGCACTCTATACATAACAATTGATATGGCGCACCAAAACCTGCCAATGGCAACTACAGTGTCAGAGGTGCAAGAAGGGGACGGGGAACAGTGTGCTAAGGATTACTACTATTCAAAGCATCTATAGAAGTGTTTTTTACCAGCACAGGACCAATAGAGAGCTAATACTGTGATAGAGGGTGGACCCTTCGGGGCCCCTCTGGCCCAAGGGCCCCGATGCGGTCGCTACCTCTGCACCCCCTATTGCTACGCCCCTGGGTGGCAGAGTGGCAGCAGAAGGTAAATCTGTGTACCCTGGCAGTGGGAAACACAGACAGACAGCAGCAGCAGCAGGAGGAATGGAGGAGTAATGTGAGTAGCTATTGTTTGACGTAATAGCTGGTGGCAGAGTGGCAGCAGAAGGTAAATCTGTGTACCCTGGCAGTGGGAAACACAGACAGACAGCAGCAGCAGCAGGAGGAGTGGAGGAGTAGTGTGAGTGTGGCAACAGGCAGGCAGCGTGACATAATAGCCCTGGTACCTAGCGGTGATACCAGGGCTGTAAATAAACACAGCAGGAGGTCCCAGACAGCGGTCGTGAAGCCCACATTGTGTCCAATACACAACTGGGACATCACAGTTTTCAACCCGGGCACCTCAGAAAAATTAAACCTTTTTTTTTTTTTTTTTTTTTTTAAAGGTAAATACAGGCAGCAGGGGCAGCTATTGTTTGACGTAATAGCTGGTGGCAGAGTGGCAGCAGAAGGTAAATCTGTGTACCCTGGCAGTGGGAAACACAGACAGACAGCAGCAGCAGCAGGAGGAATGGAGGAGTAATGTGAGTAGCTATTGTTTGACGTAATAGCTGGTGGCAGAGCGGCAGCAGAAGGTAAATCTGTGTACCCTGGCAGTGGGAAACACAGACAGACAGCAGAGGGGCAGTACACAGCAGCCCACTGTAGGTGTAAAATGTGTGGCTGCAGGCGACGTAATAGTCAAAGTGAACCAGGCTGGCTTAGTGAACAGGAGCCAGGAGGTGGTAAAGGGTGGTAAGGCACATTAACGATGGTTCTTCCGGCAGCCACTTCATGTCCCCCTCTCGCCGACAACAGGGGCCAGGAACTCGCCTTCCACCCACGCCTGGTTCATCTTGAGAAACGTCAGTCTGTCCACAGACTTGTGAGACAGACGTGAGCATTTCTCGGTGATTACGCCACCAGCTGCACTGAAGCAGCGCTCGGACAGCACGCTGGAAGGGGGACAGGACAGCACTTCCAGGGCGTACTGCGCCAGCTCGCTCCAGATCTCCAGGCGCTTGACCCAATACTCCATGGGATCAACAGGGGCATCGCTGTCAAGCCCGCTGTAGGACCCCATGTAGTCAGCCACCATGCGGGTCAGGCGCTGGCTGTGACCGGAGGAGGAGGATGCTGCATGCACCTCCTCTCTAGTCACTGCTGCCGGAGCCTCTACAGTCCTGTAGAGCTCGTTGCTGAGAGACAGCAGGTCTGTGGGGCGCTTGCTGCTGGATGCAGGCACCTGCTGCTGCCTCTGTGCTGGCTGGACAGTGGGGGTGGAAGGCTGGGGGAAGGCTTCCTCCAAGCGCTCAACAAGGGCCTGCTGCAAGCTCCTTATTTGTTGCGCTGGGTCTCCTCCTGCAGGCGGCAGGAACTGGCTCAACTTCCCCTTGAGGCGTGGGTCCAACATCATGCTGATCCAGATGTCCTCCCTCTGCTTCATCTGTATCACCCTGGGGTCCTTGCGCAGGCACGTCAGCATGTGCGCTGCCATTGGGAAGAGGCGGGCCACGTGTGCTGGCACATCGACGGCAGTGCTGTCCTCATCCTCCTCCTCTGCCTCCTCAGCCTCATCCTCTCTCCACCCCCGCACCAACTCAGCTGCGCTGTGCTGATCCCCCTCATCAGCACAAGCTAGGTCAGGGACCTCCACCAAGTCCTCCTCCTCCTCCCCCTCAGAGGTGGACTGTGCAGCTGCATGCCGCTCCTGCTGGGCCAAGGCTGCCGCTCCCTGTTCCAGCAAAGCATCGAGGGCCCTGTTCAGCAGACAAACCAGGGGCACCCACTCGCAGACCATAGCATGGTCCCTGCTCACCATGTTAGTGTCCTGCAGAAAGGGAGCCAGCACTAAGCACACCTGCTGCATGTGCCTCCAGTCGTCATCGGGGATGATGGACGGGATGTTGCTGGTCTTATCCCTTTTCTGAGCGGCGGAAACAGTGGCCAGGGCAAGGTACTGGTTGACAGCGTGCTTCTGTTCAACCAGACGCTCCAACATCGCCAGGGTGGAGTTCCAGCGAGTTGGAACGTCAAGGATCAGCCGATGGCGTGGCAGCTCCAGCTCCTTTTGCACGTCTTCCAGGCTCGCACAGGCTGCAGGCGAGCGCCGGAAGTGACGCACAACATTCCTTGCCGTTTCCAGCAGTTCGCCCATCCCCTGGTAGGTGCGCAAGAACTTCTGCACCACCAGGTTCAGCACGTGGGCAAGACAGGGGATGTGGGTCAGGTTTCCCCTGTCAATTGCGGCAACCAGATTGGCACCATTGTCGGCCACCACCTCTCCGACTCTGAGGCCTCTGGGGGTCAGCCAAATCCTCTCCTGCTCCTGGAGTTTGGCCAACACATGGTTGCCGTCAGTTTGGTCTTCCCAAGGCTGACCAACTGCAGCAGCGCTTGGCAGTGGCGGGCCTTCACGCTGCTGAGGCGGGGGTTTGGCCAGGTGTGCCGGAGGATGTCAGAGGATCGGAGGAACCTGCTGCAGTTCCCCTGACCCTGCGGGGTGGCACCACCCACTGTGTTGCTGCTGCTGCTGTGCCCGCTGCTGCTCTCCCATCCTCACCCCCTTCCACCAAGCTGACCCAGTGGAAAGTGAAGGACAGGTAGCGGCCTGTCCCGAAGCGGCTGCTCCAGGAGTCCATGGTGACGTGGACCCTTTCACCAACTGCGTGCTCCAGCCCTCGCTCCACATTGGCCATCACAAAGCGGTGCAGTGCAGGAATGGCCTTGTGGGCAAAGTAGTGTCTGCTGGGGAGCTGCCAGTCTGGGGCTGCACAAGCAAGCAGCGCACGCATGTCGCTCCCCTCCTGCACGAGCGTGTACGGCAGGAGTTGGGAGCACATGGCCCGTGCCAGCAAGCCGTTCAGCTACCGCACGCGACGGCTGCTGGGAGGCAGAGCCCTAACTACCCCCTGGAAGGACTCGCTCAAAAGGCTCTGGCGTGGCCTTTTGCTAGCACGGGAATCAGCGGACATAGCAGAGGAGGCCACTGAGGACTGGCTGCCAGAACAGGCCTCAGTGTCGGCGGCAGGAGTTGCAGAGGGGGGAGGAGCAGTGCGTTTCCGCACTCCTGCTGGTGGTGCTGGAGGAGCAGGAGGGCGGGTGGCTGCTGTTGCTGCTGCTGCTGCTGAAGGCTGTGCAGTGATGGGTGTGGTGCCACTGCCAGCACCAGATGCCTTCAGCCTCTGGAACTCCTCATGCTGGTGGAAATGTTTAGCAGCAAGGTGGTTGATGAGTGAGCTGGTGCTGAACTTTAAGGGGTCTGCACCTCTGCTCAACTTCCACTGACAGTGGTTGCAAGTGGCGTACTTGCTGTACACTGTGGGCATTGTGAAAAATCGCCAGATTGGTGACAAGAACAACCCCCTACGGCCTGGAGCCGCTGCTGCCTGTCTCCCTGTGGTGGTTGGGGGGGGGGGCTTGGGTGCGGCTGGTGGTGGTACTGGCAGATGCTGCTGCTGCTGCTGCTGCTGAGCCTGAGACACCAGCAGGCTGTGGGACCTGCCTACTACTGCCAATACTTGCAATGATGTGCCTCCTTGCAAGGCCCACAAGCGCATCCTCCTCCTCCTACTCAGAGCTGCTAATGACGACATCCCCTGGAGCTGGTGGCACCCAGTCTTTGTCTGTCACCGTGTCATCATCATCCTCCCCCTCCTGAAACATGTCCTGCTGGGATGATGACCCCCCAAACTCCTCTCCTGATGCATGGATGGGCTGCTTGACTGTCGCCACAGTCTTGCTGTCCAATACCTCCTCCCCCAAAGTGCCCATCAGCATCTCCTCCTCAAAATCGCCAACAACAGCAGACACCCTGATGGTGCCTGGGGTAAAAATACTGCTGAGTGACAGGTCGCCAACTTGTGACGGTGAACTGGCCTCCTCCTCCACCCCAGGCCCTGCTGGGCGGCTGCTGCGAACAGGGGTGGTGGTGGTGGTGGTGGTGAGGGTGGAGGCCTCGGATGCAGAGCTGATGGCGGGCTGCTCATCCTCCGTCATCAGTTGCACCACAGTGGCTGCATCCTTTTCCTCAATGGGACGTTTCCGACCCGGCTGGAGGAAAATAGGAGCAGGTACTACACGCTGCTGCTGCTGTGTCTCTGCAGCGTGAGTTGCAGATGCTCCTGCTGGGCGCCCAAGGCGTCCACTGCCAGTGGCTATAGGAGGAATGTTAGCCACTGATGCAGCTGCTGCTGCTGCAGAACTGTGCATGGTAGCGCGGCTTACCACAATGCTACTCCCTCTCCTCCTGATTCCCTTGCTGCCCTTCCGCTTGCCCAAACCGCGCTGGCTGCCACTTCCAGACATCTTAGATGTTTTGGGCGTAAACAAAAAAGTTTTTTAAAAGGGCGGGTGAAAAAGTGGGGTACTTTAATGGAGTGGGTTGGTGGGTGAGGTGACACTAATCACTAAGTGATTAGATCGCTAAGTGATTACTAGTACAGTACAAATACAAAATACAATAATCGGTAATCAGTAAGTGTGAACAGTGAACAGTGAGTGTGTCCCCTAGTACACTAACTAGAAAATACAATAATCAGTAGTAATCACATTCAGTAGAAGGAAATAGAGTGTGTGTACTGTACAGACAGTGCACGCACACACACACACGCAGGAGTTAGCCTATGAACAGTGACTGAGTGTCCCTAGTACAGTAAGTAGTAACAGTAAGTACAACTAGAAATTACAATAATCAGTAGTAATCAGAAGGAAATAGAGTGTGTGTACTGTACACTACAGACAGTGAGTGCACGCACACACACACGCAGGAGCTAGCCTATGAACAGTGACTGAGTGTCCCTAGTACAGTAAGTAGTAACAGTAAGTACAACTAGAAATTACAATAATCAGTAGTAATCAGAAGGAAATAGAGTGTGTGTACTGTACAGACAGTGCACGCACACACACACACGCAGGAGCTAGCCTATGAACAGTGACTGAGTGTCCCTAGTACAGTAAGTAGTAAAAGTAAGTACAACTAGAAATTACAATAATCAGTAGTAATCAGAAGGAAATAGAGTGTGTGTACTGTACACTACAGACAGTGAGTGCACGCACACACACACGCAGGAGCTAGCCTATGAACAGTGACTGAGTGTCCCTAGTACAGTAAGTAGTAACAGTAAGTACAACTAGAAATTACAATAATCAGTAGTAATCAGAAGGAAATAGTGTGTGTACTGTACAGACAGTGCACGCACACACACACGCAGGAGCTAGCCTATGAACAGTGACTGAGTGTCCCTAGTACAGTAAGTAGTAACAGTAAGTACAACTAGAAATTACAATAATCAGTAGTAATCAGAAGGAAATAGAGTGTGTGTACACTACAGACAGTGAGTGCACGCACACACACACACGCAGGAGCTAACCTATGAACAGTGACTGAGTGTCCCTAGTACAGTAAGTAGTAAGTACAACTAGAAATTACAATAATCAGTAGTAATCAGAAGGAAATAGAGTGTGTGTACTGTGCACGCACACACACACGCAGGAGCTATGAACAAACAGTGACAGTGAGTGTCCTAGTACAGTTAATGTATAACTACAAAATACAATCACTCAGTAGTAAAGGACAGCAGAAACACTGGTATAGATGAGAAATAAACTAACAGAGGACAGGAGCTGCCCACACAGGCAAGGCCCTGACCCTGAGGCCTAAAGCTGTGTAAGCTTGCCTGCAGCAGCTGGCTGTCTCTATGTAACACACAAGCTACTAACTAAAATACAATGTCTATCTAACTAACAACAATATAGGTGTGTATAGGAGGTGTATGTGAGCAAAAACGCTAGGTGATTGACCACAATAAAGCACTTGCTAAGCCAAAGCACAAAGGAGCAGATCTCTCTCTGTACAAAGTCAGGCAAGGACGGAAAAACCGAAAATGGCGGCCGCTATTAATAGGGAAGGGGCTGGCCAGGGTCCCCCTCTGTGATTGGCTGCCGTCAGAGGGCCTGGGAGCCCTCTGATTGGCTCTAAGGACATCAATCTGGGCTATGACGCTATTCGAGCTCAGTATTCGAGCTCGGATAGCGCTGTTTGCTCGAAAAGCGCGAATAGTGAGTGGGCTATTCGAGTTCACTCGAATAGCCCATTCGAATAGCTGCAGCTATTCGGAGCTCGAATACCGAGCTCGAATAGCTGAAAAAGAGCTCGAATATTCGAGCTACTCGAATATTCGAGCTCTGCTGAGCACCCCTGGAGTAGACTACACAGGAAGCAAGTATTACGTGTTTATGCTTACTTTGACTCTTAATTTTCAGTTCAGGTTCTCTTTAAAGAACAAGTGACACCTATGCTAACCTAGAAATAAAAAACACATATATAAGTAGATAAATACTACTTCTACTTACATAACAGATGTATTGTGCTATCCACATAATGATTCCTGTGAATTTTATAAAGGAAAAGCAGAAAATCCTATTCTAGGATTCCATCTTGCCAAGCTAATGCTGACATCATATCCTCCCTGACTCTTGTTTCTCCCCCTCCCTTCTCTTGCTCATTGTGTATTCATTAGCTGCCCTCCTCCCAGAGTCTTCAGACACTCCCACTGAGGTGTATACTAACAACTGCACTGTCTTATCCTCCAATCGCTGAGTCACCTCAGCCTGGCTTGTAAACACAAGTAATCAGAGGGTGTTTCTGATAAGCTTCTAGGCAGGGAAATAAATGGAAGAGGAGGAATATATTATAGATAAAAAGAACGCCCAGCATTCAACTATTTGGCACTATTTGGCACTAGGGCCAGTGCTCCTAAAGTATGTGATAACTCCAAACCATAAGAGCAGAAAAAGTTTTGAAAGTTTTGAATGCAGGTTGAGTATCTTTATCACTTAATACACTCAGACCAGTTGCTGTTGACATTTGATTTTCATGGTGACAATACGGCTTTAACCCTTACTACCTGTTGATTTTGATCTATGAAGAATGTTAGTCCTCTCTACAGCCACTGCTATTCCTCATTGCTTGATGTATATTGTGCATCCCCATGGCCCATATGCAATGAACTTTTTCTCCTGAGTTTTCTCCTAGATTAAATTGTCATGCCTTGTCATAATATGCCTTTTAAACCACCAGCAAGCAAGAAAATGCGCAAAATAATTTTTCTAGTACTTTTTTACCAACTTTCGGGTACTTTTTCAATTGTGAAATGCTTAAAAGTTATTTTGAAGAGAATATGAAAATTATCACCTGGGAGATAATTCAGGTAAAAAAGTTAATTGCATATACAATACAATAACATTTGTAAAGCGCTTTTCTCCCATAGGACTCAAAGCGCATATGGGCCCATGTATCATTTTTCCCCATACTCCCATTACTGCAGCACTCTAATGTACTATTAAAATCCAAGGGACTAGACTGTGAGCCCCTCTGAGGGACAGTTAGTGACAAGACAATATACTCTGTACAGGGCTGCGTAATATGTCGGTGCTATATACTTAAATACAATAAATCACTGCAGCCTTCCACTCACTGCAGCCCTCTAATATACTATCTCTTCCCAATCACTGCAGCCTTCTAATGTATTATTACTTTACACTAGAGATGGCCCGAACCTCCGATTTTTGGTTCGCGAACGGGAACTTCCGCAAAAGTTTGGTTCGCGCGAACGTTCGCGAACCGCAATAGACTTCAATGGGGAGGCGAACTTTGAAAACTAGAAACACTTATGCTGGCCAGAAAAGTGATGGAAAAGATGTTTAAAGGGGTCTAACACCTGGAGGGGGCATGGATGAGTGGGATACACGCCAAAAGTCCCGGAGAAAAATCTGGATTGGATGCAAAGCAGCATTTTAATGGCAGAAATCACATTGAATGCTAAATTGCAGGCTTAAAGTGCTTTAAAACATCTTGCATGTGTATACATCAATCAGGGAGTGTAATTAGAGTACTGCTTCACACTGACACACCAAACTCACTGTGTAACGCACCGCAAACAGCTGTTTGTGTTGTGACGGACGTGCTGGACTGGTGCGCACCATGGCGAGATTGCTCTTCCTCAGTGATATCAGGTAATGTCTGACTGCCTTATCAACTTTCGATGGTTCTTTCTCTACCATTGTTAAAGCTTACATCTATTTTTTTTAAATTACATTTTCTGCTGGCTGTTCAGTACCTGTAACGAGAATCTGTTATGGAGGGCAAGTTTGCCATTGTGAGTGACCACGGGTAATGGCCGGGGAATCCTGGTTCGATTCCAGTCCAGTCCAGTCCAGTCCAAGGAAGGCAGCAGGCATGCTGTGGGCAAAGGAGCAGGAACGGCTACCACACATCCAAGGAAGGCAGCAGGCATGGCATGCACGTTCCGAGGGGAAGGGATGATATATAGGGCTGCAGTGATGGGGAAGGGATGATATATAGGGCTGCAGTGATGGGGAAGGGATGATATATAGGGCTGCAGTGATGAGGAAGGGATGATATATAGGGCTGCAGTGATGGGGAAGGGATGATATATAGGGCTGCAGTGATAGGGAAGGGATGATATATAGGGCTGCAGTGATGGGGAAGGGATAATATATAGGGCTGCAGTGATAGGGAAGGGATGATATATAGGGCTGCAGTGATGGGGAAGGGATAATATATAGGGCTGCAGTGATAGGGAAGGGATGATGTAGAGGGCCGCAGTGATGGGGAAGGGATGATATATAGGGCTGCAGTGATGGGGAAGGGATGATATCTAGGGCTGCAGTGATGAGGAAGGGATGATATATAGGGCTGCAGTGATGGGGAAGGGATAATATATAGGGCTGCAGTGATAGGGAAGGGATGATGTAGAGGGCCGCAGTGATGGGGAAGGGATGATATATAGGGCTGCAGTGATGGGGAAGGGATGATATATAGGGCTGCAGTGATAGGGAAGGGATGATGTAGAGGGCCGCAGTGATGGGGAAGGGATGATATATAGGGCTGCAGTGATGGGGAAGGGATGATATATAGGGCTGCAGTGATAGGGAAGGGATGATGTAGAGGGCCGCAGTGATGGGAAAGGGATGATATATAGGGCTGCAGTGATGGGGAAGGGATGATATATAGGGCTGCAGTGATAGGGAAGGGATCATGGGAGTAACAATAGGGCCTGCGCCCCTGCGCCCGCGGGGGGCCCGGGCCCCCCCCCAGAGCCCGCTCAGGCCTGTTTTGGGGGGCTGGAGGGGACGCAGCATGAGGGGAAAGCCATGGCCACACTCGGCGGGGAGGGGGGGCGGTCCCTCCCCCTCCCTCACCTTAGGGCTCTCCCCTCTGCGCTTCCCTCCAGCTTAAATTAGTGTCTGGGCAGCGGCGAGCAGATACATACCTTCCGTACGCTTCACCGCGGATACTCCTCGCTCTGGTGTCTGACGTGACTTCCTGTTTATACAGGAAGTCGCGTCAGACGCTAGAAAGAGGAACATTCTCGATGGAACGCAAAGGAAGGTATGTATCTGCCGCTGCCCAGACACTAATGTAAGCTGGAGGGGAGCGCAGAGACGAGAGCCCGAGGTGAGGGAGGGGGGGGGGGCCGTCCCCCTTCCCCGCCGAGTGTGGCCATGGCTTTCCCCTCATGCTGCGTCCCCTCCAGCCCCCCAAAACGAGCCTGACCGGGCCCAAGGGGGGGGGAGGGGCCCATCGGAATCTCTGCAGGGGGGCCCGGTGGCTCCTAGTTACGCCCCTGGAAGGGATGATATATAGGGCTACAGTGATGGGGAAGGGATGATATATAGGGCTGCAGCGATGGGGAAGGGATGATATACAGGGCTGCAGTGATGGGGAAGGGATGATATATAGGGCTGCAGTGATGGGGAAGGGATGATATATAGGGCTGCAGTGATGGGGAAGGGATGATATATAGGGCTGCAGTGATGGGGAAGGGATGATATATAGGGCTGCAGTGATGGGGAAGGGATGATATATAGGGCTGCAGTGATGGGGAAGGGATGATATATAGGGCTGCAGTGATGGGGAAGGGATGATATATAGGGCTGCAGTGATAGGGAAGGGATGATATATAGGGCTGCAGTGATGAGGAAGGGATGATATATAGGGCTGCAGTGATGGGGAAGGGATGATATATAGGGCTGCAGTGATGAGGAAGGGATGATATATAGGGTTGCAGTGATGGGGAAGGGATGATATATAGGGCTGCAGTGATGAGGAAGGGATGATATATAGGGCTGCAGTGATGGGGAAGGGATGATATATAGGGCTGCAGTGATGAGGAAGGGATGATATATAGGGCTGCAGTGATGAGGAAGGGATGATATATAGGGCTGCAGTGATGGGGAAGGGATGATATATAGGGCTGCAGTGATAGGGAAGGGATGATATATAGGGCAGCAGTGATGGGGAAGGGATGATATATAGGGCTGCAGTGATGGGGAAGGGATGATATATAGGGCTGCAGTGATGGGGAAGGGATGATATATAGGGCTGCAGTGATGGGGAAGGGATAATATATAGGGCTGCAGTGATGAGGAAGGGATAATATATAAGGCTGCAGTGATGTGGAAGTTATGATATATAGGGCTGCAGTGATGGGGAAGGGATGATATATAGGGCTGCAGTGATAGGGAAGGGATGATATAGAGGGCTGCAGTGATGAGGAAGGGACGATATATAGGGCTGCAGTGATAGGGAAAGGATGATATATAAGGCTGCAGTGATGGGGAAGGGATGATATATAGGGCTGCAGTGATGAGAAAGGGACGAAATATAGGGCTGCAGTGATGGGGAAGGGATGATATATAGGGCTGCAGCGATGGGGAAGGGATGATATATAGGGCTGAAGTGATAGGGAAGGGATGATATAGAGGGCTGCAGTGATGAGGAAGGGACGATATATAGGGCTGCAGTGATAGGGAAGGGATGATATATAAGGCTGCAGTGATGAGGAAGGGATGATATATAGGGCTGCAGTGATGAGGAAGGGACGATATATAGGGCTGCAGTGATGGGGAAGGGATGATATATAGGGCTGTAGCGATGGGGAAGGGATGATATATAGGGCTGCAGTGATAGGGAAGGGATGATATATAAGGCTGCAGTGATGGGGAAGGGATGATATATAGGGCTGCAGTGATGAGGAAGGGACAATATATAGGCCTGCAGTGATAGGGAAGGGGTGATATATAGGGCTGCAGTGACGGGGAAGGGATAATATATAGGGCTGCAGTGATGGGGAGGAATGATATATAGGGCTGCAGTGATGGGGAGGAATGATATATAGGGCTGCAGTGATGGGGAGGAATGATATATAGGGCTGCAGTGATGGGGAAGGGATAATATATAGGGCTGCAGTGATGGGGAAGGGATAATATATAGGGCTGCAGTGATGGGGAAGGGATAATATATAGGGCTGCAGTGATGGGGAAGGGATAATATATAGGGCTGCAGTGATGGGGAGGAATGATATATAGGGCTGCAGTGATGGGGAAGGGATAATATATAGGGCTGCAGTGATGGGGAAGGGATAATATATAGGGCTGCAGTGATAGGGAAGGGATGATATATAAGGCTGCAGTGATGGGGAAGGGATGAGATATAGGGCTGCAGTGATGAGGAAGGGATGATATATAGGGCTGCAGTGATAGGGAAGGGGTGATATATAGGGCTGCAGTGATGGGGAAGGGATGATATATAGGGCTGCAGTGATAGGGAATCGATGATATAGAGGGCTGCAGTGATGAGGAAGGGACGATATATAGGGCTGCAGTGATAGGGAAAGGATGATATATAAGGCTGCAGTGATGGGGAAGGGATGATATATAGGGCTGCAGTGATGAGGAAGGGACGATATATAGGGCTGCAGTGATGGGGAAGGGATGATATATAGGGCCGCAGCGATGGGGAAGGGATGATATATAGGGCTGCAGTGATAGGGAAGGGATGATATAGAGGGCTGCAGTGATGAGGAAGGGACGATATATAGGGCTGCAGTGATAGGGAAGGGAAGATATATAAGGCTGCAGTGATGAGGAAGGGATGATATATAGGGCTGCAGTGATGGGGAAGGGATGATATATAGGGCTGCAGTGATAGGGAAGGGATGATATATAGGGCTGCAGTGATGAGGAAGGGATGATATATAGGGCTGCAGTGATGGGGAAGGGATGATATATAGGGCTGCAGTGATGAGGAAGGGATGATATATAGGGTTGCAGTGATGGAGAAGGGATGATATATAGGGCAGCAGTGATGGGGAAGGGACGATATATAGGGCTGCAGTGATGGGGAAGGGATGATATATAGGGCTGCAGTGATAGGGAAGGGATGATATATAAGGCTGTAGTGATGAGGAAGGGACGATATATAGGGCTGCAGTGATATGGAAGGGATGATATATAAGACTGCAGTGATGGGGAAGGGATGATATATAGGGCTGCAGCGATGGGGAAGGGATGATATATAGGGCTGCAGTGATAGGGAAGGGATGATATATAAGGCTGCAGTGATGGGTAAGGGATGATATATAGGGCTGCAGTGCTGAGGAAGGGACGATATATAGGGCTGCAGTGATAGGGAAGGGGTGATATATAGGGCTGCAGTGATGGGGAAGGGATGATATATAGGGCTGCAGTGATAGGGAAGGGATGATATAGAGGGCTGCAGTGATGGGGAAGGGATGATATATAGGGCTGCAGTGATGGGGAAGGGATGATATATAGGGCTGCAGTGATGGGGAGGAATGATATATAGGGCTGCAGTGATGGGGAAGGGATGATATATAGGGCTGCAGTGATGGGGAAGGGATAATATATAGGGCTGCAGTGATGGGGAGAAATGATATATAGGGCTGCAGTGATGGGGAGGAATGATATATAGGGCTGCAGTGATGGGGAAGGGATGATATATAGGGCTGCAGTGATGAGGAAGGGATGATATATAAGGCTGCAGTGATGTGGAAGTTATGATATATAGGGCTGCAGTAATGGGGAAGGGATGATATATAAGACTGCAGTGATGGGGAAGGGATGATATATAGGGCTGCATCGATAGGGAAGGGGTGATATATAGGGCTGCAGTGATGAGGAAGGCATGACATATAGGGCTGCAGTGATACGAAAGGGATGATATATAAGGCTGCAGTGATGGGGAAGGGGTGATATATAAGGCTGCAGTGATGGGGAAGGGATGATATATAAGGCTGCAGTGATGGGGAAGGGATGATATATAGGGCTGCAGTGATGGGGAAGGGATGATATATAGGGCTGCAGTGATGGGGAATGGATCATATATAGGGCTGCAGTGATGGGTAAGGGATAATATATAGGGCTGCAGTGATGAGGAAGGGATGATATATAGGGCTGCAGTGATGGGGAAGGGATAATATATAAGGCTGCAGTGATGGGGAAGGGATGATATATAGGGCTGCAGTGATGGGGAAGGGATGATATATAGGGCTGCAGTGATGGAGAAGGGATGATATATAGGGCTGCAGTGATGGGGAAGGGATGATATATAGGGCTGCAGTGATGGGGAGGAATGATATATAGGGCTGCAGTGATGGGGAGGAATGATATATAGGGCTGCAGTGATGGGGAAGGGATGATATATAGGGATGCAGTGATGAGGAAGGGATGATATATAGGGTTGAAGTGATGAGGAAGGGATGATATATAAGGCTGCAGTGATGTGGAAGTTATGATATATAGGGCTGCAGTAATGGGGAAGGGATGATATATAAGACTGCAGTGATGGGGAAGGGATGATATATAGGGCTGCAGTGATAGGGAAGGGGTGATATAAAGGGCTGCAGTGATGAGGAAGGCATGACATATAGGGCTGCAGTGATAGGGAAGGGATGATATATAAGGCTGCAGTGATGGGGAAGGGATGATATATAAGGCTGCAGTGATGGGGAAGGGATGATATATAAGGCTGCAGTGATGAGGAAGGGATGATATATAGGGCTGCAGTGATGGGGAAGGGATGATATATAGGGCTGCAGTGATAGGGAAAGGATGATATATAAGGCTGCAGTGATGGGGAAGGGATGATATATAGGGCTGCAGTGATGAGGAAGGGACGAAATATAGGGCTGCAGTGATGGGGAAGGGATGATATATAGGGCTGCAGCGATGGGGAAGGGATGATATATAGGGTTGAAGTGATAGGGAAGGGATGATATAGAGGGCTGCAGTGATGAGGAAGGGACGATATATAGGGCTGCAGTGATAGGGAAGGGATGATATATATGGCTGCAGTGATGAGGAAGGGATGATATATAGGGCTGCAGTGATGAGGAAGGGACGATATATAGGGCTGCAGTGATGGGGAAGGGATGATATATAGGGCTGCAGCGATGGGGAAGGGATGATATATAGGGCTGCAGTGATAGGGAAGGGATGATATATAAGGCTGCAGTGATGGGGAAGGGATGATATATAGGGCTGCAGTGATGGGGAAGGGATGATATATAGGGCTGCAGTGATAGGGAAGGGATGATATAGAGGGCTGCAGTGATGAGGAAGGGACAATATATAGGGCTGCAGTGATAGGGAAGGGGTGATATATAGGGCTGCAGTGATGGGGAAGGGATGATATATAGGGCTGCAGTGATAGGGAAGGGATGATATAGAGGGCTGCAGTGATGGGGAAGGGATGATATATAGGGCTGCAGTGATGGGGAGGAATGATATATAGGGCTGCAGTGATGGGGAAGGGATGATATATAGGGCTGCAGTGATGGGGAAGGGATAATATACAGGGCTGCAGTGACGGGGAAGGGATAATATATAGGGCTGCAGTGATGGGGAGGAATGATATATAGGGCTGTAGTGATGGGGAGGAATGATATATAGGGCTGCAGTGATGGAGAGGAATGATATATAGGGCTGCAGTGATGGGGAAGGGATAATATATAGGGCTGCAGTGATGGGGAAGGGATAATATATAGGGCTGCAGTGATGGGGAAGGGATAATATATAGGGCTGCAGTGATGGGGAAGGGATAATATATAGGGCTGCAGTGATGGGGAGGAATGATATATAGGGCTGCAGTGATGGGGAAGGGATAATATATAGGGCTGCAGTGATGGGGAAGGGATAATATATAGGGCTGCAGTGATAGGGAAGGGATGATATATAAGGCTGCAGTGATGGGGAAGGGATGAGATATAGGGCTGCAGTGATGAGGAAGGGATGATATATAGGGCTGCAGTGATGAGGAAGGGATGATATATAGGGCTGCAGTGATGAGGAAGGGATGATATATAGGGCTGCAGTGATGGGGAAGGGATGATATATAGGGCTGCAGTGATGAGGAAGGGATGATATATAGGGTTGCAGTGATGGGGAAGGGATGATATATAGGGCTGCAGTGATGAGGAAGGGATGATATATAGGGCTGCAGTGATGGGGAAGGGATGATATATAGGGCTGCAGTGATGAGGAAGGGATGATATATAGGGCTGCAGTGATGAGGAAGGGATGATATATAGGGCTGCAGTGATGGGGAAGGGATGATATATAGGGCTGCAGTGATAGGGAAGGGATGATATATAGGGCAGCAGTGATGGGGAAGGGATGATATATAGGGCTGCAGTGATGGGGAAGGGATGATATATAGGGCTGCAGTGATGAGGAAGGGATGATATATAGGGCTGCAGTGATGAGGAAGGGATGATATATAGGGCTGCAGTGATGGGGAAGGGATGATATATAGGGCTGCAGTAATAGGGAAGGGATGATATATAGGGCAGCAGTGATGGGGAAGGGATGATATATAGGGCTGCAGTGATGGGGAAGGGATGATATATAGGGCTGCAGTGATGGGGAAGGGATGATATATAGGGCTGCAGTGATGGGGAAGGGATAATATATAGGGCTGCAGTGATGAGGAAGGGATAATATATAAGGCTGCAGTGATGTGGAAGTTATGATATATAGGGCTGCAGTGATGGGGAAGGGATGATATATAGGGCTGCAGTGATAGGGAAGGGATGATATAGAGGGCTGCAGTGATGAGGAAGGGACGATATATAGGGCTGCAGTGATAGGGAAAGGATGATATATAAGGCTGCAGTGATGGGGAAGGGATGATATATAGGGCTGCAGTGATGAGGAAGGGACGAAATATAGGGCTGCAGTGATGGGGAAGGGATGATATATAGGGCTGCAGCGATGGGGAAGGGATGATATATAGGGCTGCAGTGATGAGGAAGGGACGATATATAGGGCTGCAGTGATAGGGAAGGGATGATATATAAGGCTGCAGTGATGAGGAAGGGATGATATATAGGGCTGCAGTGATGAGGAAGGGACGATATATAGGGCTGCAGTGATGGGGAAGGGATGATATATAGGGCTGTAGCGATGGGGAAGGGATGATATATAGGGCTGCAGTGATAGGGAAGGGATGATATATAAGGCTGCAGTGATGGGGAAGGGATGATATATAGGGCTGCAGTGATGAGGAAGGGACAATATATAGGCCTGCAGTGATAGGGAAGGGGTGATATATAGGGCTGCAGTGATGGGGAAGGGATGATATATAGGGCTGCAGTGATAGGGAAGGGATGATATAGAGGGCTGCAGTGATGGGGAAGGGATGATATATAGGGCTGCAGTGATGGGGAGGAATGATATATAGGGCTGCAGTGATGGGGAAGGGATGATATATAGGGCTGCAGTGATGGGGAAGGGATAATATATAGGGCTGCAGTGACGGGGAAGGGATAATATATAGGGCTGCAGTGATGGGGAGGAATGATATATAGGGCTGCAGTGATGGGGAGGAATGATATATAGGGCTGCAGTGATGGGGAGGAATGATATATAGGGCTGCAGTGATGGGGAAGGGATAATATATAGGGCTGCAGTGATGGGGAAGGGATAATATATAGGGCTGCAGTGATGGGGAAGGGATAATATATAGGGCTGCAGTGATGGGGAAGGGATAATATATAGGGCTGCAGTGATGGGGAGGAATGATATATAGGGCTGCAGTGATGGGGAAGGGATAATATATAGGGCTGCAGTGATGGGGAGGAATGATATATAGGGCTGCAGTGATGGGGAAGGGATAATATATAGGGCTGCAGTGATGGGGAAGGGATAATATATAGGGCTGCAGTGATAGGGAAGGGATGATATATAAGGCTGCAGTGATGGGGAAGGGATGAGATATAGGGCTGCAGTGATGAGGAAGGGATGATATATAGGGCTGCAGTGATAGGGAAGGGGTGATATATAGGGCTGCAGTGATGGGGAAGGGATGATATATAGGGCTGCAGTGATAGGGAATCGATGATATAGAGGGCTGCAGTGATGAGGAAGGGACGATATATAGGGCTGCAGTGATAGGGAAAGGATGATATATAAGACTGCAGTGATGGGGAAGGGATGATATATAGGGCTGCAGTGATAGGGAAGGGGTGATATAAAGGGCTGCAGTGATGAGGAAGGCATGACATATAGGGCTGCAGTGATAGGGAAGGGATGATATATAAGGCTGCAGTGATGGGGAAGGGATGATATATAAGGCTGCAGTGATGGGGAAGGGATGATATATAAGGCTGCAGTGATGAGGAAGGGATGATATATAGGGCTGCAGTGATGGGGAAGGGATGATATATAGGGCTGCAGTGATGGGGAAGGGATGATATATAGGGCTGCAGTGATGGGGAGGAATGATATATAGGGCTGCAGTGATGGGGAGGAATGATATATAGGGCTGCAGTGATGGGGAAGGGATGATATATAGGGATGCAGTGATGAGTAAGGGATGATATATAAGGCTGCAGTGATGTGGAAGTTATGATATATAGGGCTGCAGTAATGGGGAAGGGATGATATATAAGACTGCAGTGATGGGGAAGGGATGATATATAGGGCTGCAGTGATAGGGAAGGGGTGATATAAAGGGCTGCAGTGATGAGGAAGGCATGACATATAGGGCTGCAGTGATAGGGAAGGGATGATATATAAGGCTGCAGTGATGGGGAAGGGATGATATATAAGGCTGCAGTGATGGGGAAGGGATGATATATAGGGCTGCAGTGATGGGGAAGGGATCATATATAGGGCTGCAGTGATGGGTAAGGGATAATATATAGGGCTGCAGTGATGAGGAAGGGATGATATATAGGGCTGCAGTGATGGGGAAGGGATAATATATAAGGCTGCAGTGATGGGGAAGGGATGATATATAGGGCTGCAGTGATGGGGAAGGGATGATATATAGGGCTGCAGTGATGGGGAAGGGATGATATATAGGGCTGCAGTGATGGGGAAGGGATGATATATAGGGCTGCAGTGATGGGGAGGAATGATATATAGGGCTGCAGTGATGGGGAGGAATGATATATAGGGCTGCAGTGATGGGGAATGGATGATATATAGGGATGCAGTGATGAGGAAGGGATGATATATAAGGCTGCAGTGATGTGGAAGTTATGATATATAGGGCTGCAGTAATGGGGAAGGGATGATATATAAGACTGCAGTGATGGGGAAGGGATGATATATAGGGCTGCAGTGATAGGGAAGGGGTGATATAAAGGGCTGCAGTGATGAGGAAGGCATGACATATAGGGCTGCAGTGATAGGGAAGGGATGATATATAAGGCTGCAGTGATGGGGAAGGGATGATATATAAGGCTGCAGTGATGGGGAAGGGATGATATATAAGGCTGCAGTGATGAGGAAGGGATGATATATAGGGCTGCAGTGATGGGGAAGGGATGATATATAGGGCTGCAGTGATAGGGAAAGGATGATATATAAGGCTGCAGTGATGGGGAAGGGATGATATATAGGGCTGCAGTGATGAGGAAGGAACGAAATATAGGGCTGCAGTGATGGGGAAGGGATGATATATAGGGCTGCAGCGATGGGGAAGGGATGATATATAGGGTTGAAGTGATAGGGAAGGGATGATATAGAGGGCTGCAGTGATGAGGAAGGGACGATATATAGGGCTGCAGTGATAGGGAAGGGATGATATATATGGCTGCAGTGATGAGGAAGGGATGATATATAGGGCTGGAGTGATGAGGAAGGGACGATATATAGGGCTGCAGTGATGGGGAAGGGATGATATATAGGGCTGCAGCGATGGGGAAGGGATGATATATAGGGCTGCAGTGATAGGGAAGGGATGATATATAAGGCTGCAGTGATGGGGAAGGGATGATATATAGGGCTGCAGTGATGAGGAAGGGACAATATATAGGGCTGCAGTGATAGGGAAGGGGTGATATATAGGGCTGCAGTGATGGGGAAGGGATGATATATAGGGCTGCAGTGATAGGGAAGGGATGATATAGAGGGCTGCAGTGATGGGGAAGGGATGATATATAGGGCTGCAGTGATGGGGAGGAATGATATATAGGGCTGCAGTGATGGGGAAGGGATGATATATAGGGCTGCAGTGATGGGGAAGGGATGATATATAGGGCTGCAGTGACGGGGAAGGGATAATATATAGGGCTGCAGTGATGGGGAGGAATGATATATAGGGCTGCAGTGATGGGGAGGAATGATATATAGGGCTGCAGTGATGGAGAGGAATGATATATAGGGCTGCAGTGATGGGGAAGGGATAATATATAGGGCTGCAGTGATGGGGAAGGGAAAATATATAGGGCTGCAGTGATGGGGAAGGGATAATATATAGGGCTGCAGTGATGGGGAAGGGATAATATATAGGGCTGCAGTGATGGGGAGGAATGATATATAGGGCTGCAGTGATGGGGAAGGGATAATATATAGGGCTGCAGTGATGGGGAAGGGATAATATATAGGGCTGCAGTGATAGGGAAGGGATGATATATAAGGCTGCAGTGATGGGGAAGGGATGATATATAGGGCTGCAGTGATGAGGAAGGGATGATATATAGGGCTGCAGTGATAGGGAAGGGGTGATATATAGGGCTGCAGTGATGGGGAAGGGATGATATATAGGGCTGCAGTGATAGAGAAGGGATGATATAGAGGGCTGCAGTGATGAGGAAGGGACGATATATAGGGCTGCAGTGATAGGGAAAGGATGATATATAAGGCTGCAATGATGGGGAAGGGATGATATATAGGGCTGCAGTGATAAGGAAGGGACGATATATAGGGCTGCAGTGATGGGGAAGGGATGATATATAGGGCCGCAGTGATGGGGAAGGGATGATATATAGGGCTGCAGTGATAGGGAAGGGATGATATAGAGGGCTGCAGTGATGAGGAAGGGACGATATATAGGGCTGCAGTGATAGGGAAGGGATGATATATAAGGCTGCAGTGATGAGGAAGGGATGATATATAGGGCTGCAGTGATGGGGAAGGGATGATATATAGGGCTGCAGTGATAGGGAAGGGATGATATATAGGGCTGCAGTGATGAGGAAGGGATGATATATAGGGCTGCAGTGATGGGGAAGGGATGATATATAGGGCTGCAGTGATGAGGAAGGGATGATATATAGGGTTGCAGTGATGGAGAAGGGATGATATATAGGGCAGCAGTGATGGGGAAGGGATGATATATAGGGCTGCAGTGATGGGGAAGGGATGATATATAGGGCTGCAGTGATGAGGAAGGGACGATATATAGGGCTGCAGTGATAGGGAAGGGATGATATATAAGGCTGTAGTGATGAGGAAGGGACGATATATAGGGCTGCAGTGATGAGGAAGGAACGAAATATAGGGCTGCAGTGATGGGGAAGGGATGATATATAGGGCTGCAGCGATGGGGAAGGGATGATATATAGGGTTGAAGTGATAGGGAAGGGATGATATAGAGGGCTGCAGTGATGAGGAAGGGACGATATATAGGGCTGCAGTGATAGGGAAGGGATGATATATATGGCTGCAGTGATGAGGAAGGGATGATATATAGGGCTGGAGTGATGAGGAAGGGACGATATATAGGGCTGCAGTGATGGGGAAGGGATGATATATAGGGCTGCAGCGATGGGGAAGGGATGATATATAGGGCTGCAGTGATAGGGAAGGGATGATATATAAGGCTGCAGTGATGGGGAAGGGATGATATATAGGGCTGCAGTGATGAGGAAGGGACAATATATAGGGCTGCAGTGATAGGGAAGGGGTGATATATAGGGCTGCAGTGATGGGGAAGGGATGATATATAGGGCTGCAGTGATAGGGAAGGGATGATATAGAGGGCTGCAGTGATGGGGAAGGGATGATATATAGGGCTGCAGTGATGGGGAGGAATGATATATAGGGCTGCAGTGATGGGGAAGGGATGATATATAGGGCTGCAGTGATGGGGAAGGGATGATATATAGGGCTGCAGTGACGGGGAAGGGATAATATATAGGGCTGCAGTGATGGGGAGGAATGATATATAGGGCTGCAGTGATGGGGAGGAATGATATATAGGGCTGCAGTGATGGAGAGGAATGATATATAGGGCTGCAGTGATGGGGAAGGGATAATATATAGGGCTGCAGTGATGGGGAAGGGAAAATATATAGGGCTGCAGTGATGGGGAAGGGATAATATATAGGGCTGCAGTGATGGGGAAGGGATAATATATAGGGCTGCAGTGATGGGGAGGAATGATATATAGGGCTGCAGTGATGGGGAAGGGATAATATATAGGGCTGCAGTGATGGGGAAGGGATAATATATAGGGCTGCAGTGATAGGGAAGGGATGATATATAAGGCTGCAGTGATGGGGAAGGGATGATATATAGGGCTGCAGTGATGAGGAAGGGATGATATATAGGGCTGCAGTGATAGGGAAGGGGTGATATATAGGGCTGCAGTGATGGGGAAGGGATGATATATAGGGCTGCAGTGATAGAGAAGGGATGATATAGAGGGCTGCAGTGATGAGGAAGGGACGATATATAGGGCTGCAGTGATAGGGAAAGGATGATATATAAGGCTGCAATGATGGGGAAGGGATGATATATAGGGCTGCAGTGATAAGGAAGGGACGATATATAGGGCTGCAGTGATGGGGAAGGGATGATATATAGGGCCGCAGTGATGGGGAAGGGATGATATATAGGGCTGCAGTGATAGGGAAGGGATGATATAGAGGGCTGCAGTGATGAGGAAGGGACGATATATAGGGCTGCAGTGATAGGGAAGGGATGATATATAAGGCTGCAGTGATGAGGAAGGGATGATATATAGGGCTGCAGTGATGGGGAAGGGATGATATATAGGGCTGCAGTGATAGGGAAGGGATGATATATAGGGCTGCAGTGATGAGGAAGGGATGATATATAGGGCTGCAGTGATGGGGAAGGGATGATATATAGGGCTGCAGTGATGAGGAAGGGATGATATATAGGGTTGCAGTGATGGAGAAGGGATGATATATAGGGCAGCAGTGATGGGGAAGGGATGATATATAGGGCTGCAGTGATGGGGAAGGGATGATATATAGGGCTGCAGTGATGAGGAAGGGACGATATATAGGGCTGCAGTGATAGGGAAGGGATGATATATAAGGCTGTAGTGATGAGGAAGGGACGATATATAGGGCTGCAGTGATAGGGAAGGGATGATATATAAGACTGCAGTGATGGGGAAGGGATGATATATAGGGCTGCAGCGATGGGGAAGGGATGATATATAGGGCTGCAGTGATAGGGAAGGGATGATATATAAGGCTGCAGTGATGGGTAAGGGATGATATATAGGGCTGCAGTGATGAGGAAGGGACGATATATAGGGCTGCAGTGATAGGGAAGGGGTGATATATAGGGCTGCAGTGATGGGGGAGGGATGATATATAGGGCTGCAGTGATAGGAAAGGGATGATATAGAGGGCTGCAGTGATGGGGAAGGGATGATATATAGGGCTGCAGTGATGGGGAAGGGATGATATATAGGGCTGCAGTGATGGGGAAGGGATGATATATAGGGCTGCAGTGATGGGGAAGGGATGATATATAGGGCTGCAGTGATGGGGAAGGGATAATATATAGGGCTGCAGTGATGGGGAGAAATGATATATAGGGCTGCAGTGATGGGGAGGAATGATATATAGGGCTGCAGTGATGGGGAAGGGATGATATATAGGGCTGCAGTGATGAGGAAGGGATGATATATAAGGCTGCAGTGATGTGGAAGTTATGATATATAGGGCTGCAGTAATGGGGAAGGGATGATATATAAGACTGCAGTGATGGGGAAGGGATGATATATAGGGCTGCAATGATAGGGAAGGGGTGATATATAGGGCTGCAGTGATGAGGAAGGCATGACATATAGGGCTGCAGTGATAGGGAAGGGATCATATATAAGGCTGCAGTGATGGGGAAGGGATGATATATAAGGCTGCAGTGATGGGGAAGGGATGATATATAAGGCTGCAGTGATGGGGAAGGGATGATATATAGGGCTGCAGTGATGGGGAAGGGATGATATATAGGGCTGCAGTGATGGGGAAGGGATGATATATAAGGCTGCAGTGATGGGGAAGGGATGATATATAGGGCTGCAGTGATGGGGAAGGGATGATATATAGGGCTGCAGTGATGGGGAAGGGATCATATATAGGGCTGCAGTGATGGGGAAGGGATAATATATAGGGCTGCAGTGATAGGGAAGGGATGATATATAAGGCTGCAGTGATGGGGAAGGGATGATATATAGGGCTGCAGTGATGAGGAAGGGATGATATATAGGGCTGCAGTGATAGGGAAGGGGTGATATATAGGGCTGCAGTGATGGGGAAGGGATGATATATAGGGCTGCAGTGATGGGGAGGAATGATATATAGGGCTGCAGTGATGGGGAGGAATGATATATAGGGCTGCAGTGATGGGGAAGGGATGATATATAGGGATGCAGTGATGAGAAAGGGATGATATATAAGGCTGCAGTGATGTGGAAGTTATGATATATAGGGCTGCAGTAATGGGGAAGGGATGATATATAAGACTGCAGTGATGGGGAAGGGATGATATATAGGGCTGCAGTGATAGGGAAGGGGTGATATATAGGGCTGCAGTGATGAGGAAGGCATGACATATAGGGCTGCAGTGATAGGGAAGGGATGATATATAAGGCTGCAGTGATGGGGAAGGGATGATATATAAGGCTGCAGTGATGGGGAAGGGATGATATATAAGGCTGCAGTGATGGGGAAGGGATGATATATAGGGCTGCAGTGATGGGGAAGGGATGATATATAGGGCTGCAGTGATGGGGAAGGGATCATATATAGGGCTGCAGTGATGGGGAAGGGATCATATATAGGGCTGCAGTGATGAGGAAGGGATGATATATAGGGCTGCAGTGATGGGGAAGGGATAATATATAAGGCTGCAGTGATGGGGAAGGGATGATATATAGGGCTGCAGTGATGGGGACGGGATGATATATAGGGCTGCAGTGATGGGGAAGGAATGATATATAGGGCTGCAGTGATGGGGAGGAATGATATATAGGGCTGCAGTGATGGGGAAGGGATGATATATAGGGCTGCAGTGATGTGGAAGTTATGATATATAGGGCTGCAGTAATGGGGAAGGGATGATATATAAGACTGCAGTGATGGGGAAGGGATGATATATAGGGCTGCAGTGATAGGGAAGGGGTGATATATAGGGCTGCAGTGATGAGGAAGGCATGACATATAGGGCTGCAGTGATAGGGAAGGGATGATATATAAGGCTGCAGTGATAGGGAAGGGATGATATATAAGGCTGCAGTGATGGGGAAGGGATGATATATAAGGCTGCAGTGATGGGGAAGTGCTGATATATAGGGCTGCAGTGATGGGGAAGGGATCATATATAGGGCTGCAGTGATGGGGAAGGGATCATATATAGGGCTGCAGTGATGGGGAAGGGATGATATATAGGGCTGCAGTGATGGGGAAGGGATGATATATAGGGCTGCAGTGATGGGGAAGGGATGATATATAGGGCTGCAGTGTTGAGGAAGGGATTATATATAGGGCTGCAGTGATGGGGAAGGGATGATATATAGGGCTGCAGCGATGGGGATGGATAATATACAGTATAGGGCTGCAGTCATAGGGAAGGAATGATATATAGGGCTGCAGTGATAGGGAAGGGATAATATATAAAGCTGCAGTAACAAGGAAAGGATGATATGTAGGGCTGCAGTGATGGGAAGGGATAAGATAGAGGGCTGCAGTGATGGGGAAGAGGTATAATTGCCCTCTGTGTAAGAGCACCGCAGAAGCCATGCTCTCACCTTTTTACCAGAGAGTCCAGTGCTGGGGCTTCTGCCTGTCCGCTCAGCCTAGTGTCCAGCATGGTCACACAGGCACAGGATTGGGGGACAGAAGAAGTCACAAGGCAGAAGTAGCACAAGGGGACAGGCATCATAAGGAGGCACATGGGCCAGAAGAAGTCACAAAGGGAGGCTGGAGGAGGCACAAAGGAGCAAAAGAGGGCACAGGGCCCAGAATGAGTCACAAAGGGGGACTGAAGTGGGCATAATGGGACAGAAGAAGCCACAAGGGAGCAGAATTAGTCACAAAGGGGGACTGAAGTGGGCATACGGGGACAGAAGAAGCCACAAGGGAGCAGAATGAGTCACAAAGGGGGACTGAAGTGGGCATAAGGGGACAGAAGAAGCCACAAGGGGACAGAAGGAGGTACAGGAGCCAGAAGGAGTCACTAAGAGGGACAGGACGTATGGGGGCAGAGGTGGCACAGAGGGACAGGAGGAGGCACAAAGGGGAACAGAGGTGGCACAGGGAGACTGGAGGAGGCACAAGGGGACAGAGGGATGCACGGAGGAGGGGGGAGGGAGAGGTGGCATAGAGGCAAACAGTGGAGGCTGCCTGAAACTTACACTGTTCTGGGACTAGTGATGCTGCTGCTCTTCAGGAAGCCATACTTCCTGCTGCTGCACACATGCAGAAGCAGGTGATCGACCTGCAGGAGGAAAGGCTTCATTGGGAGTGGGCCTTCATTGCGGGGCAGAGCTTAATCCAGAGGTATGGCGCCCCCTCCCCAACACCAATGGCCTGAATTGCTCTTGGTTGAAAACGGCCTTGCAGCCCAATAATTTACAACTGGAGGCTTTTTGTCAGCATAAATGGGCAGCTTTACTGCCTGAGAGGATAAAGAGCTTCAACCACAACGGCCACAAAATACTTCAATCTGTCATTGATGTTAAAGGTAGTGTTGGGCGAACAGTGTTCGCCACTGTTCGGGTTCTGCAGAACATCACCCTGTTCGGGTGATGTTCGAGTTCGGCCGAACACCTGACGGTGCTCGGCCAAACCGTTCGGCCATATGGCCGAACTAAGAGCGCATGGCCGAACGTTCCCCGAACGTTCGGCTAGCGCTGTGATTGGCCGAACGGGTCACGTGGTTCGGACCCGAACGCGCTCTGATTGGCCGAACTGTCACGTGGTTCGGGTAAATAAATACCCGAACCACGTCATATCTCCGCCATTTGTCTGTGGGTTTAGCTTTGGGTAGGCAGGCAGGGTAGTTCGCGCTCCAGCCACGCTAGCCAGGGTCCCCCCCAGTCATTGTGTGTCACTGCTGGGAACAGTAGTACACCGCTCGTTCAGCCACACTATATAGCATTCTGTGTACTGTTCTGTGTCTGCTGGGAACAGTGGTACACCGCTCGTTCAGCCACACTATATAGCATTCTGTGTACTGTTCTGTGTCTGCTGGGAACAGTAGTACACCGCTCGTTCAGCCACACTATATAGCATTCTGTGTACTGTTCTGTGTCTGCTGGGAACAGTAGTACACCGCTCGTTCAGCCACACTATATAGCATTCTGTGCTGTGTCTGCTGGGAACAGTAGTACACCGCTCGTTCAGCCACACTATATAGCATTCTGTGTACTGTTCTGTGTCTGCTGGGAACAGTAGTACACCGCTCGTTCAGCCACACTATATAGCATTCTGTGTACTGTTCTGTGTCTGCTGGGAACAGTAGTACACCGCTCGTTCAGCCACACTATATAGCATTCTGTGTACTGTTCTGTGTCTGCTGGGAATAGTGGTACACCGCTCGTTCAGCCACACTATATAGCATTCTGTGTACGGTTCTGTGTCTGCTGGGAATAGTGGTACACCGCTCGTTCAGCCACACTATATAGCATTCTGTGTACTGTTCTGTGTCTGCTGGGAACAGTGGTACACCGCTCGTTCAGCCACACTATATAGCATTCTGTGTACTGTTCTGTGTCTGCTGGGAACAGTAGTACACCGCTCGTTCAGCCACACTATATAGCATTCTGTGTACTGTTCTGTGTCTGCTGGGAACAGTAGTACACCGCTCGTTCAGCCACACTATATAGCATTCTGTGTACTGTTCTGTGTCTGCTGGGAATAGTGGTACACCGCTCGTTCAGCCACACTATATAGCATTCTGTGTACTGTTCTGTGTCTGCTGGGAATAGTGGTACACCGCTCGTTCGCCACTGTATAGCATTGTGCTCTGTGTCGCTGCTGGGAATAGTGGTACACCGCTCACCCGTCACTGTATAGCATTGTGCTCTGTGTCGCTGCTGGGAATAGTGGTACACCGCTCACCCGTCACTGTATAGCATTGTGCTCTGTGTCGCTGCTGGGAATAGTGGTACACCGCTCACCCGTCACTGTATAGCATTGTGCTCTGTGTCGCTGCTGGGAATAGTGGTACTGTATAGCATTTCTGTACTGCCACTGTACTGCTGCCAGTCAGCGTGTACTGTAAGGATAAGTGAAATGAGGAAGAAATCCGGTGAAAGAGGGAGGGGCAAGGGAAGAGGTGTTTCCCCTGACGGTTCACGTACAGGCCACAGGGGAGCACCCAAGAAAACCCACTCAATACCGCCCATGTTGTCCAGGACAACAACCCTCACAAATCCAAAAGAACAGGACCAGATAATTACTTGGATGACCTCTCAAGCGTCCAGCAGTGGGTTAAGCAGCACCAGCACATCACGCACGAGGTCCGAGTCCTCAGCCAGTTACAAGGAGCCAGTGGGCACAAAGCTGACACAACCGGCAGCGACACCACGCACACAACTGCCAGATAACCAGTCCGATGAATTACCTCAGGACACAATGGGGTATTCGCAGGAGCTATTCCCAGCCCAACAAACTTCCACCTTTCAAAGGTCAATGGAGGAACAGCCAGAAATGTTGTGCCTGGATTCACAACCGTTAACTGTGGGAAATGCACCGCGCACTGAAATACAAGGCGAGTCCGAAGAGGACTCGGAAACCCAAATCCCAGAGCAATTTGGGCAGGAGGGGTTGCAATTGCAGGAGGTCGGCCGACAAGATCTGGAAGACGACGTTGGAGTGTGCTGCGCAGAGGTTGTTGTGGGGAGCTCTACTCCACGGCGGTGGCCCACAATGACATATGACGAGTTTGAGGAGATGGAAGAGGAGGGTATGGACAATGTGGACAGAGACCCAGATTTTGTTTGTGAACGAGAACATCGCCGTCGTAGCAGCAGCACAGATGAGTCTGTTGAAGAACACACTGCTGCACGAGTTCGCCTTGTGCCACAAGGTAGGCGGCGCGCAATTTCAGGCACCACAAGCGTGGAAGTTCAAGTGAGAGGCAAAAGAGGAGCAAACAGAAATCGCCAGCAAGGAGGCAGGTGCTCCAAAGTCTGGGCTTTCTTTGAAGACTGCACTGAGGATGTTACCATGGCGATTTGCAAGGTGTGCAAGACCCGCCTGAGCAGGGGGAAAAATATTAACAACCTCTCCACCACCAGCATGAGCCGTCACATGCTATCCAAACATCCCACTCTTTGGGCAAACGCGTCAGGACAGGGTACCAGAAACAACACTGCCTCCCTTGGGTTCACCAGACCCGCCTCAGCAGCAGCAGTAGCCCAGCCATTGCGTGGTTCACAACATTCACAAACATCAGACGACGCTGACACTGTCACTTTCCGGAGTAGTGCTCTTGAGGTCTCCCAGTGTTCATCAAACACAACAACCAACAGCCCTTCCGTGTGCAGCGCTACGGTTCAGTTGTCTGTGTCGGAGATGTTTGAGCGCAAGAGGAAATTGCCAGCAAATGACCCCCGGGCCGTGGCAGTAACAGCCAGCATAGCCAAGCTTCTGGCCTGCGAAATGCTGCCATATCGATTGGTGGAGACAAACAGCTTCAAGGGCATGATGTCAGTGGCCATCCCACGTTACGTGGTTCCCAGCCGCTACCACTTTGCACGCTCTGCAGTGCCTGAGTTGCATGAGCACGTGGTCAGCAAAATAACCCGAAGCTTGAAGAATGCCGTTGCCTGCAAGGTTCACCTCACCACTGACACCTGGACGAGTGCGTTCGGCCAGGGTCGATACATCTCCCTTACTGCGCACTGGGTGAACCTTGTGGAGCCTGGCAGCGATTCCTCACCTGCTACGGCACGGGTGTTGCCCACGCCACAAACAGCTGCACCGCCGTCCCTCCCACTGGATAACAGCAGCACCTACCTCTCTGACTCCTTCTCCTCCAACGCATCTCAAAGCTGTACCTCATCCGGAAACGCTAACCCAGCAGCAGTAGGATCGTGGAAGCAGTGCAGCACAGCTGTTGGCATGCGTCAGCAAGCGTTGCTGAAGCTAATCTGCCTTGGGGATAAGCAGCACACAGGGGAGGAAATTTGGAGGGGAATAAAGGAACAGACGGATTTGTGGCTGGCACCGCTGGACCTGAAACCGGGCATGGTTGTGTGTGATAATGGGAGTAATCTCATTCGCGCTTTAAGGTTGGCTAAGCTGACACACATCCCTTGCCTGGCGCACGTGATGAACCTAGTAGTTCAGCGGTTCCTGAGGACATACCCAGGCGTGCCCGATCTGCTGTTGAAGGTGCGTCGAGTGTCCAAACATTGTAGAAATTCCAGTACTGCTTCGGGGGCACTCGCCAAGATGCAGGAGCGCTTCAATCTCCCCCACCATCGCTTGCTGTGTGATGTCCCTACGCGCTGGAATTCTACGCTGCACATGCTAGCCCGCTTTTGCGAGCAGAAGAGTGCAGTGGTCCAGTACATGACGGCGCAGTACCGAGGCGCATCCGGCCAGCTGCCAAGCTTCTGTGGATCCGATTGGGCCAACATGTTGGACCTCTGCCAAGTCCTCCAAAATTTTGAGCAATCCACGTTGCTTGTGAGCAGTGACAACTCTTCAGTCAGCATTACCATACCACTGCTGTGTTTACTGAAGAGGTCGATGTTAAAAATCAAGGAAACAGCTGTCATGATGCAACTGGGGGAATCTGAAGGAGAAAACGATCAGCGTGATGGTACCAACATCAGGCCATCCGCCTCAGGGAACGCTGGCCCCAGCAGCTATGACGAAGAAGAGGAGGAGGAACAGCTGGAGTTGGAGCAGGAATTTCATGCCACCACTGACGAGGGCCAGAGCGGTGCACGTTGGACTTCCACAATTCAACGCGAATGGTCAGCAGAAGCAGACCAGGAGGAAGGTGACGACTATGATGCATCACAACAACTATCACAACGCTCACAAGAGGATGATGAGGATTCTGGTAGGACTCTGGCACACATGGCTCAATTCATGCTAGACTGCATTGAACGTGACCCACGCATTGTGCGCATTCTGGACAACACCAATTACTGGGTTTATACCCTTCTGGATCCACGGTACAAACACAATGTTCCAAAACTGCTTGAAGAAAGAGTCAGACAGGTCAAAATGGAAGAATACCAGCAGGCCCTTGTGGAGACTTTAGAGAGGAGATTGACATCCTCCCCCTCCTCTAGCCAGTTGTACGCAGACAGACTGACTTCCGCAAACCCAGGACGACCAGGAGGGCAGCAAACAACGCAAGCCGCAGCTAGTACCCAAAAGGGAATGGTATCGGCAGTGTCCTTGGAGTGGGAACATTTTCTGACACCCATGCAGCCGCAGCCCACTGAACAGCAAGCGTGCAGATCCACCTCCAACACCGATCGCCTGGAGAAGATGGTCAAGGACTACATGTCAGATGGCGTAGCTGTGTCGAACCATCCATCTGCACCCTTCAACTATTGGGTATCGAAGCTAGACACCTGGCACGAACTGGCAATGTACGCAATAGAGGTGCTGGCTTGCCCGGCAGCCAGCGTTATGTCGGAACGCTGTTTCAGTGCTGCCGGAGGCATCGTCACAGATCGGCGTATCCGCCTCTCTACAGAAAATGCAGACCGTCTGACTCAAATTAAAATGAATCAATCCTGGATTGGAAATGACTACGCAACACTCCAGGACCCCAACCAAGTAACATGACCAATGAACATCTGGGATGGTGTTGCGTTTCCGGGCCCTGTTTATTGAACCTCTCATCTGTATTACATTTATGACTGCATGGCGGCAAAAAGCATTGCTGCTATATCCGCACGCTTTTTGTCCACATGCAAGGCCTGGGTTGTTGTGTCTCACAAAGCGTGGCCTTCTCCTCCTGCGCCTGCTCCTGTTCCATCACGTCTGCTGCTGCTGGGTTAGCGTTGCCGCGTGGTCCCTGTTTATTGAACCACTTATCTTTATTACATTTATGACTGCATGGCGGTACAAAGCATGCTATCCGCACGCTTCTTGCCCTCATGCAAGGCCGGGGTTGTTGTGTCTCACAAAGCGTGGCCTTCTTCTCCTCCTGCGCCACCCTCCTCCTGTTCCATCACGTGTGCTGCTGCTGGGTTAGCGTTACCGGTCCCTTTTCCTGGAACCTCTTATATGTATTACATTTATGACTGCATGCCGACAAAAAACATGTTACCTGTGCAAAGAAAACAGACATTTCCCGCATTTAAAAGACAGTTTTCCCTTTGAAACTTTAAAATCGATTTTCTCAAAAACTATAAGCTCTTTTTGCTAATTTTTTTTTCCTCTTGTACCCACTCCCAAGGTGCACATACCCTGTAAATTTGGGGTATGTAGCATGTAAGGAGGCTTTACAAACCACAAAAGTTCGGGTCCCCATTGACTTCCATTATGTTCGGAGTTCGGGTCGAACATGGTGGCAATACACAGTAACAAGATCTGGTATATGTCAACTTTTAGTATGTGTAGGAATTATAATTTAAAAAGAGTAAACACAGTTGCTTGATATCATATGACAAACTTAGGAATAGGGAAGTCTCTGAATACTGTAGAGGTTTCCTCCTGTCTGCTGATCACCGGGACGTTCTGGAACATCGGGGACACACTCCTCTTCAGGCATGAGCGCACCCGGGCGAGCACAGCCACACTTGCACAGTAGTACAGAGCTGCTCAGCTCACTGCGCAGGCTCCGGCCTATTGCACAGACACAGCCGTACTCGCGCAGGCACGGTACACATGCACTCATGCCTGATGGGAAGCATTGCCTAGATCTTCATACCAACAAGTGCTTGACGGTTTTCTTTAGGAGGTTTGCACATGGCAATGGGGGACTAGAGGACAGCAAATGAAGCCTCCTGAGAATCCACTTGCATCAGTCTGTCTTAGGATTGGACAGTTCAGTGTCCGCTCCGTTATCTCCTTCCATTTGCATTTGGAGAGGCTGTGTCTCCACCATGGGTGGGTATGGGAAAGGTATTCACTATCTAAATAAAAATGCAGCCGTTCAGGACAATGCTGTGCATTTAATGCAACGCAGAAAACAGATTTGTTAAAAATAGCAAGCTGAAGCACAAGCTTCAGTATAGGTAGGTAGGTATGGGGCTTTCAGTATAGGTAGGTAGGGGGCTTTCAGTATAGGTAGGTAGGTGGCTTTCAGTATAGGTAGGTAGGTGGTCCTCAGTATAGGTAGGGGGCTTTCAGTATAGGTAGGTATGGGGCTTTCAGTATAGGTAGGTAGGGGGCTTTCAGTATAGGTAGGTAGGTGGTCCTCAGTATAGGTAGGGGGCTTTCAGTATAGGTAGGTAGGTATGGGGCTTTCAGTATAGGTAGGGGGCTTTCAGTATAGGTAGGTAGGTAGGGGGCTTTCAGTATAGATAGGTAGGTAGGGGGCTTTCAGTATAGATAGGTAGGTGGTCCTCGGTATAGGTAGGTAGGTAGGGGGCTTTCAGTATGGGTAGGTAGGTAGGTATGGGGCTTTCAGAGGGGCTGTCCAGCTGCACTGCCCCGCCCCCCACTTGTCCTTCCTCCTCCTCCCCTCGCACATCTTCAAACAGCGGTAGCTTACCTCTGCCTGGAATCCAGCGTGGTGTGGAGAGCACAGCCGCAGACCTCTCTCCCTCCTATGCTCGGTTTCTGCTAATTAGCGATTAGCGTCATTAGCAGAAGCCGGTCACTAGGGGAACACAGGAGGAAGAGAGAGGTCTGCAGCTGTGCTCTCCACTCCACACTGGATTCCAGGCAGAGGTAAGCTGCCGCTGCTTGAAGATGAGCGGGGGACTTGGGGGGGGGGGGGGGGTCAGTGGGGGAAGGGGGCTGGGGAGTGAGTGAAGGCGGGCGGAGTCGCCGCGATCTGAGGTCTGATGAGGGGAGCCAGAGAGGACGGGGCACAGGGGGCCATAATAGATCCAGGGCACCATGGCAACAGGTTCCAGGCCGGTGCCCCGGATCAAATGGCCTAGCGACGTCCCTGCTGAATACTATGAACAGATTGGGCTCTATTCACAAAACCATGTGCGGTAACTCTTTTTTTGGGTGAAAAATTACCTCTAGTGATAATTCACTAAAAATAGTGAAAATAGTGAGTATTCACTAAAAATGTACCAAGTGTGATAAATGTTTGATAAAAGTGCGGCAAAACAGGTGCTAAAACAGTCAGTAATATGTACGGAAATAAAGCTTTTTTGACCACTGTAGGGCAGCCCATATGCTTGTCACCCATTACACAGAGACCACCCAGGAAAGCCTGTCACATTTACAGTGGGACCTGAACTCTTGCACAGGACAGAAGGAAAACATATAGAAATGCACTCTGCGTGTATATAATTTAGCCTGTCTAATTCCCCCTCATCTGTGAATAATCACAACTGTAATTTTAGCTCTCAGCTGTGCCAGCTGGCTGCCTCAGCAGAGCAGCTAATGTGTAAACACAGGATGTTAACCCTATGTCTGCTTCCATGAAAGCAGGAAGTACATACACTGGAGATTTTTTGCTGGATTTGTATCAGCTGTAACAAAGAAATGTTTTTCTTTAAAGGTAATTATGCTGTTGCTTATCTTTTAGAGCAGAGATGAATTTCCTCCTCGGCATCTATTAAATCATCTAAAAGACGGTACGAGGTGTGAAAGTGCGCCTTGAGATTAGACACACTCGTCTTTTCTGCCTTCTATGTAAAATTGACATAAACTCGAGCAAACAAAGCTCAAAAGGCTCCATCCTGAAGACCAAAGGCAGAGAAGTGGAAATTATCACCTACCATTTGTAGGTGATAAAAAAAATCCTTAATTAACACCAACTTTTCAATTGAGAATCTCAAATTGGAGATACATTTTGAGGTAATTACCACCCTTTTACCGCATGAGGTAATTTAACCACTTCCGGATTCTCGGAGCGTATATACACGCCCCTGAATCCTGAAGTGTATACCATGGAAACGTTCCATGTCAGTTCACGGAGGGTGTCTCCGTGAACACCCTGCGAGCCGATCGGCGGCTCGCAGGGTAAATGTAAACACACGGGGAAGATCTTCCCCGGTGTTTACATGTATACGGCGCTGCTGCGCAGCAGCGCCGTAGAGGAGATCGGCGATCCCCGGCCTCTGATTGGCCGGTGATCACCGGCATCTGATAGGCTAAAGCCTATCCCATCAGGCGCAGGACGGATTTCCGTCCTGCGCCGCTCACAGGGGGAGGGAGAGGGAGGGAAGGAGGCCAGGAAGCGCTGCGGAGGGGGGCTTTGAAGAGCCCCCCCCCCCGCAAGCGCAAGCAGCCGGCGGCGATCAGACCCCCCCAGCAGGACATCCCCCTAGTGGGGAAAAAAGGGGGGAAGTCTGATCGCCCTGGCTGCTAGCTGATCTGTGCTGTGGGCTGGAGAGCCCACGCTGCACAGATCAGCATAAAATTTCATGGTGTGGAAGTGGTTAAGGAGGAAAAAAAATGTGAATTTGAAAATGGAGATATTATGGTCGGTGTTTATCACTACCTAATTTAACTCATGCGGTAACTCAGTTTGACCACTCCCCTCAGCACCTCTTTTCTCCTGCAAACTCTGGTCTGTCTAAATGATGATGGATTGGGGGGATGTTAAAGGCTAAGCTATTTACTCACCTGGTCTGACATCCTCGGGATGCCCAGCCCCCCTCCTCCGCAGTGCAGTGGCAGTCATGTTTCTGAAGACTGGCAAAGCTTTTCAGAAACCTTCACAAGCGTGCCCATGGCCCGCCCCCAGCCCAGCAGCAACCAATTAAGATGCAGTTTCTGAGCTCGGGTCGGTTGTAGTCAGAGCCTTTGCCGTCAGTTTCAAAAAATCGTGCCCAGGCATAAATCTGAGGGGAGGCAGAGCAATCACCTGCCTGGTTACTCTCTGCCATATGTGGCAATGCCCTCTAATGAACAAGGTTGGCCCCACTTTTCTCACATATTGACATGTGATCAATATGGATGTATAGTTCCATGCCTACATAGAACTTTGCAGTGTTCTTCATTTTCTTTCTGTAAGGGTAAGAATTCAGGTATGCAATTAAGTGGCCATACATGGATCAATATGGCCAACAGATAGATATCTCTCTGATCATTATCATTATCTCCTGCTGATCCTGTGTCTCTAATGCTTTTAGCCACAGCCCCTCCACAAGCATGCAGATCAGGTGCTCTGACTGAAGTCAGACTGGATTAGCTGTATGCTTGTTTCAGGTGTGTGATTCAGCCACTACTGCAGTCAAACAGATCAGCAGGACTGACTAGCAACTGGTATTGTTTAACCCTCCTGGCGGTTAATTAAAACCGCCAGGGGGCAGCGCAGCACTATTTTTTTTTTTAATCATGTAGCTAGCCTAGCGCTAGCTACATGACAGCCGCTGTGCAGCATCCCCCTACCCTCTTCGATCGCCTCCGGCGATAAAGCCAGTTAGGGCTTCCCCCGTTGCCATGGCGACGGGCGGAATGACGTCACCGACGTTGTGACGTCAAAGGGAGTCCCGATCCACGCCTCAGCGCTGCCTGGCACTGATTGGCCAGGCAGCGCACGGGGTTTGGGGGGGCGGCGCAGCGAGTAGCGGCGAATCGGCGCGGAGCGGCAGCTATCAAAGTGCTAGCTGCTTGTAGCAAAAAAATAAAAAATAAATATGCAAATCGGCCCAGTAGGGCCTGAGAAATCCTCCTGCGCGGCATATTCCGAGCTCAGCTCGGGCTTACCGCCAGGAAGGTTAAAAGGAAACATCCATATCCCTCTCAGTTAAGACTCCCTTTAAATATCTGTGCCTGCCTGATCTCCCAGCCCCTTCCCCCAGCAGTAAGTATTATCCAGCAGTTAAATACTATTCCCCCTCTCAGTCGTAGCAAGTTAGAGAGAAGTAATTTGAGGTCTGGCCATCGCCGGAACCTGAATTACAACGAAAATCCCGCTGCGTTGCTATAGCGCTAACATTACGTTTATGGCAGCGCCTAGGTCAGATGAAGCGCGGCAGTGGGCGCACAATGAAATTACCTGCAATGCACCCCCCAGCCATACAGTGTAGTCGAAGGCAGCATTCTCATCGTTCTGCCATGCGGTCCCAGTCTCTTTACTCCCTGCTGACTGTTGTCTCTTCACTCCCGAGTCCTGGGGCATGTGTGTAATGTAATACAGAGATCAAACACTAGGGGCACTGTGGCACATACCTTACGTGACTACTAAAGGCCTCTAGTACTTTGTCAGCACTCTGGACATCACACAGGTGCCTCAGGACATGGAAGTAAGGAGAGGGAGAAGCAGCCAGCGGGGGCGTAAGGAGAGACTGGAACCGTGCCGTGGACAGGTGAGTGTAGATTTAACGACCGCTAAATTGAACGGAGCTACCAATGTGCTCCCGATCCACCGCCGATCGACTGAAATTGGTTGATTGAGAATGGTTTGCAACATTGATTTCTAGCAAAGAATCGGACGGATATCGATAAAGAAAATCAGTAAGTGTACGGCCTCCTTCAAACACTGATCCACTCGGAAGAAGCACTGGTGTGTAAAACGGCTGTTTGACTACCCGTTTTTGCCCTGCACCCACCGCAGAAATGATAGGAAACCCACTTCATCAAATGTCAATATTAGTCACTGCTGCACTTGCGTCCTATTTGAGACTTATGTAACTACCATTGAACACAGCAACTACCATGCTATGTTTAATTAACCATTTGGATTTTGAATAAATCTGATACCACTGCAGTGCCTGATCATTTGTTGTTCATACTTCAATGATTAATGTACAATAGAACTGTTTACTTTAAAGCTATAATGTATGAAAATTGATAAATTGTGTATTTTTCCCTTTTTTTCCCCTTTTAACTACTTAAAGTGAACCAGAGACAAAGCACCCTCATGTATTTTACCATATATATCAGTGGGAACATTAGAGAAAACACTTACCATGCTTTCTGTTTCTTCTTTCACTGCTCAACCTGCTTGTAATCAGCCCTGATAAAATCCCTGACTGAGCATTCAGTCTGGCTTTGCTCAGGAATCATTATAGCTGAGGCATAATAGCAGAGCCAGAAGGGGGCAGGCTTGAAAACATCAGAGAAGACAGACTCAGCTATAATGATTCCTGTGCAAAGCCAGGCTGAATGCTCAGTCGGGGATTTTATCAGGGCTGATTACAAGCTGGCTGAGCAGTGAAGAATGAAACAGAGAGCAGGGTAGGCGTTATCTCTAAATACATGAGGGTGCTTCGTCTCTGGTTCACTTTTAGGACCGCTGTAGTTGAAATCTATGCCGTTTTGATGGCTATCTGGCTGCCAGGGCATAGATTTCAACTGACCTCCGCTGCATGCTTCCGCCGTTTTTGTTGCTTCCGCCGATGTCGCTGCTCATTCCCCGCCGTTTACCGCAGCAGCTCACTCACTCTGCCTGTCTCTATTAGGGCAGAGCCCTGTGAGCAGGTCTGGAGCCGATTTCAATGGCTCCTGACCCTGTCTTTCAATGTAAGCAACCCCCATTGGCTTACATTGAAAGACAGGGTCAGGAGCCATTGAAAGCGGCTCCTGACCGGCTCACAGGAACTCTGCTGTCATAGAGATGGCAGAGTGAGTAGCGCAGGTTCTTGACATGCGGCGGGTATGTGCGGTGATCTGCCATTTCTGTACTAGCGGTCTCTGTTCCTTAAGGGGGCAGAGACCGCTGGTACTTAAGTGGTTAATATGCATAGAAAATAAGGTAATTACTTAAAACAAATATCGGCCACAAAAAGCCTAATATGTCCTGAAAAAAACAACCATATATAGATAATTTAGTTGATAAAGTTATAGCCAAAGTAATCAGAGCTGAGCTGAACTGTGAAAATGACTAGGGTAGAGGCAAGTGGTTAAATGACACATACCTCCGGGCACTTTTTGTTCCCCAATGGTCTAACCAAGGATCCCACAAACCTTGGCTCAGATATTCCAACTGGCAGCCAATTTTTTAGTGAAAGTTCCACCCACTTTATACTTGTGCTTTTGGCTGTTAACCTCCTTGGCGGTAATCCTGAGCGGAGCTCGGGGTATGCCGCCGGAGGTCGCCGCTCAGGCCCTGCTGGGCCGATTTCGTTTCTGAAAAAAGCAGCACACGCAGCTGGCACTTTGCCAGCCGCGTGTGCTGCCCGATCGCCGCCGCTCCGCGACGATCCGCCGCGTGCAGCGGCGAAAGAGGGTCCCCCCAGCCGCCCGAGCCCAGCGCAGCCGGAACAAACAGTTCCGGCCGGCGCTAGGGGCTGGATCGGGCGGCTCTGACGTCAGGACGTCGACTGACGTCCATGACGTCACTCCGCTCGTCTCCATGGTGACGAGGAAAGCGAAACAAGATAGGCCGCTCATTGCGGCCTATCTTGTTACTTTCGATTGCCGGAGGCGATCGAAAGTACACATCAGGAGCGCCCTCTAGTGGGCTTTCATGCAGCCAACTTTCAGTTGGCTGCATGAAATATTTTTTTTTTTTATTAAAAAAAACCACATTGCAGCCTCCCTGGCAAAATAAATAAACCGCCAGGGAGGTTAAACACACAATACAATTGCGGCATTCTAGCAAATGCCCATTTAGGAGTAATCCCATTGACAAAATCGTTTATTTTCACTGCAGGTTTGTATTCTGCTGAGCCACACCCAATCTAGGTCATGCAGGATCTCCCACAGTATGTCCATCACCTTCAGGCCGGCTTCACACTGAATATTGGCGCCAGTGGTGCGGCGGCAGCGCTGCCATAAACAGGCCTTCGAGGAATACCGCGTTACTATGCGGTATTCCCCTTCTGGGATCCGGCCAAACAGGAAGTGATGCAGGCTTGCGGTCACTTCCTGTTTCTTGTATACGGAACTGTACAGAAGCGTACTACAAAAATATGCTTCTGCGCATGCGCGTCACTGTCAATATTTTTGAAATCCCGGAGTTGCCATAGACTTACATGGCTTCCGGTCCACCGCAGATATGCGCGCTAACGTCGTTTTGGAAGCACGTTAGATTGAGTAGGTAATATGAAAGCACCCACAGACTTTCATTGCCCTGCGGTAGCAGTGCGGTAAATAGCTGCGACGCACTGCGCCAGTGTGAAAGGGCCCTAAAATATACCTTTAGGCCTCATTCATACCTAAAATTTGAAAACGCAAGTGTTTTGGTGCGCTTTTCCCCCCTCCCGGCGCTGCACTGTGCACTGCATTTCTGGTAAAAGCGCTTTTCTAGAGCGATTTTGTAATTCACTCCCTGCAAGTCAGGGAATGAATTCTTTGACTGCAATTTTGTGAGAGTTTACGTTTTCCTATACCTTCCATTGAGGGAAAATCGCCATGAAAAAAAAAATGGTACAGGCACCGCTTTGCTGCACGCACAGCGCACGAACCTTCTCACAGAGATTCATTGCACAAGCGTTTTGTGGGCAATTTTAAAAATCGCCTGCGCTTGAAAAAAGGCCGAAAACGCCCCTAGTGTGAACGAGCCCTTAAAACACACCTGTCCAGAGAAGCCTATAATTTGCTATAGGTGGCATTGGAGGCTCACTGCCACATCTGCTAACCCCTCTCCTTCCCTAATGTCTCCACTCTACACTAGACTGCAAGCTTGCAAGGGCAGTTACCTCCTCCTGGTATCCCACTATTGATCTTGTACTATGTACAGTGCAATGGAAGATCTCGACGAATATATATATATATACACACACACACAATAGTAATTAGCAATTCCATAATTGTGAATCGTGGTTTATTTTCCAAAATACAGTATTAGTAGTTACTTTGTCAGCATTTCTTGCATGCCCCAAAGGAACTTGCAGCCGCGCCACTGTTCTCTAGAAATCTGGATATCAGTACAGTTGCGGAAAATCTGTTGGACTAATACAGCATTCTCCTCAACTGCAAAGTCCATAAAAAAAAAGAAAATGAAATTTCTATTCATTATCAATCTTATTTCTACATAGTAACGACTATATCTACTATCTCCTCCTCTGAACATTCTCCAGTCGTCTCTTTTTTGAATCAAGTGACTTTACTTCTAATGTGTTGCTGGTCCTTTTCCGGATGCCACTGTCCTTGGGCCGCTTTATTCGAATATCTTTGCGCCCATATGTTGTACAAATGTGGAAAGCAGTCATAATCAGAGCATTTTCGTAGTCTTCCTTCTGTGGAAACATGTCTGGCTGAAGCGACAGCTTGCGGTGATGCCTGTCAATATATTTCGTCAGGTGGTCTTCACCTGTCATATGGTCTATAGTCTGATAACAGCCGGTCTCCAGGTTACACAGCATGCAGATGTAGCGATACCCAGAGTCCATCTGCATCTCCAGTATGTACTCCAGGCCCAAGAGGGGACAGTCTTTCAAATACACATCCAGTAAATACTTCAACCTGCCCAATTCCTCCACCAGCTCTGGAGAGGCGCTTTCCCAATTTACTCTATGTTCTTTCCCCATAACATGTTTAGGTAAGTCTGTAACTGAGAAAGTTGCACCACAGAGGCTGCAGGAACACGTGTCATTCCTTCTGGATTCTAATTCCTCAACAGCTGTGATTTCGGCTTCTTCTGAATTTTTTTCATTTTTAACCTGAATTTCTTTACGCCCGTACCTTTCTTGAATCAACAAGGCCGTCTCTGTGAAAGCTTTGTTGTGCAAAGACATTGTGGAGGACTTATGAGGTAACAGATCCTTGTGCTCCCTCTCCATGTAGCGGACTGTGTGCTCCTTGTCCAAGATATGTGTGAGTGCGTCTGACAAGCGAGCCTTCACATTACACAAGCGACAAGTATAGCTGTAGTACGAGTCGGCCATCTCCCGCTCCACAAGGTACTCCAAGCCCAGAATGACCGCTTTCTTCATGTAGGTATCTAGAATATACTGCAGCCTGTCTTTTTCCTTCACCTGCTCAGATGTTGCACGCTTCAGCTTAAAACTGTGCGTTTTCCCCATGATATGAATACAGTGTGTAAAAACTGAGGGGGTAGATACACCACAGAGGCTGCAATAACATTTTTTGACTGTAGGTTTTCTGGAGTAGTGCGAAGAGTCATCTTCCACTTCCTGAACGACTGCAGTATCATTCAGTTCCTTCACATCTCGGGGAGATGGCTGCAGTGCTCTACTATCTTTCAAGCATGAATTTTTATCTCCTGTAACTTGGTCATTGGAAATCAGATCTCCATTTTGTCTGCAGTCATCCTCCTCAGGCAGCAGACTAGTGAGGTCAAGGTCGGTGACATCAGCGGCTCTCACTTGAATGGTTTGTTTGCCACTCTTCTTACAGATCATTAGGGCATAACGTCGGAGATCTTTCTGAAAATCCTCTTTTGATTCATAATCCTTTCCTGAGAGTGAAAGTTCGCTGTGGTGCCTATCAATGTATTGTGTCATGTGCTCACAGGACAGGAGGTGGCTGACCATTTCACACCCATTGTACTGCACATGGCACAGCAGACAAGTGTACTTGTAGTAAACGGAGGACTGCGTTAATTTCTCTACAATGTACTCCAATCCCAAGATAGGCTCTTCCCTAAAATGAGTGTCCAGTAAATACTGCAGCCTTTCCTGTTCCTTTAGGAGCTCAGGTGCACCTTGCTTCACTAGTGTTTTATGCTTCTTGCTTCTGACATGTTCCTTCAAAGTACTAATATGGAATGTCCCACCACAGAAGTTACAAGATCCATTTGTACTTAAATGGAATAGCCAAGGGAACGATCCAGTCGTGGTTGTGTCAGATGTTTTAGGGTGAATGTTTTGGCGGCCTTCCTTCTTCTGGATCGCCATGGCAATGTCTCTAAGGGTTCCCTCACCCAGAGACTCTTTATGGGGGTGTTTGGGCCACATGTGGTCATGGTGCTTCCTGATGTATCCCACCACGTGGCTCGGGGACAGGATGTGCTGCAGGGCTTCCAGCAGAGGAGCCCTCACATTGCACAGGAGGCAGCTGTAGACATATAGGGTGGGATCCCGCTCCTCCACAATATACTCCAGGCCCAGCACAGGCTCCTTCCTCAGGAACGTCTCCATCATGTACTGCAGTCTCTTTTGCTGTAGGCTGGACACACGCTGCCCCGCTGCACGTGCATTGTCTCTGTGCTTCTCCGTTTCCAAGTGACTCGTCAGATCGAAAACCCCGTGAAAATCCAACTTGCAGAACGAGCAATGTAGCCTATACATCTCCACGGTAATGAGATGCTCAAGCAATGCGTGACGACACTTCCGAGAAGCGTACACGCAGTCGCGCACTGGTTTCGTCACTTCCTCCCATCCCACGAGAGCGCGCCTGACGTGGGAGAGTAGATTAGCGTGACAAGTCCCATTACTGGCTGCTGTTTCTGCCCTCACTGTGATGTAACCGATTCCTGTGTGCATCGCTGCAGCTTCTTCATTCCCGGTGTAATGTCTGATTGCGCTGCCCGGAAGCTCCCTTCCACACTGAGTAGCACGCATGCGCAGTGTGAAGGTAATTATGCTGCTGGAGGTAAAATAGTAAATATCTTCACTTCCACACCTCTTACACTCACCAAATTTTCAGGGTAGGGAGGGGACCCCCCGAACTAATTCTATACCAAATTGCAGCCCCCAGGACCATCTGTTTCTGGAGATAGATTACAGAAACATATCTCGGGAACCAGCAGGTCTCAGGGGCTACAATTTGGCATAGAGGTCGTTCTGGGGGTTCCCTCCCTACCCTGAAAATTTGGATAGTGTAAGAGGTGTGGAATCGGAGAAATTGATTATTTTACCTCCAGCAGCATCATTCAATAGGAACTGTGGCCGCACAGTCTCCTACTGCGCATGCGGGGCAGCGCAAATCCACAGGCAGCGTAATCCGACACAACACTTCACTTGTCTAAATACACTCACCTAATGGATTATTAGGCACACCTGTTCAATTTCCCATTAATGCAGTACTATCTAATCAACCAATTAGAGATGCGAAGTTCGGATCTTTTCAATGATTCGAATCGGATCATTGAAACAATCCGAATCTTTGATCCGAATCTCGGATCATTTTACTACAGAAGCATTCGGGGGTGAAATGACTAGCAGGACAGGAGAAGGGGAGGGGGGTGGACACACAGAGAAGGGGAGAAGATGGACAGAGGGCAGGGAGTGGACAGAGATGGGAGGAGGGACGAGCAGAGAGCAGAAATGTTTGTTTGCACACAATACCCACATGCTGCAATCATATGCTTTACATATATTTCACCTATATGTTCATCTGTATACTTTGAATGCAAACGTCGCACAGTGAAAGAAAGCATTCCCAGAAGATAAGTGCAGCTGTTTAGAGCAGTGCAGGAGGATCATATTGCACAGCAATCACAGTGCCTGCAAAGTTACTGAGCTGTGCTGAGCTGGGCCCAAAGTTTCCAATGTGTTCACTGTGCACAACTACGGAACAGACAGCCTATAATCAGCAGCACGTTATAGCCAGTATGTGTGCTCTACCATAGGGCCCAACCGTCCCGTTTTCGTCGGGACTGTCACGATTTTGGGGGGCTATCACGGTATGAGCCCCCCAAGTCCCGGGCAGCAGTGGGCAGTGAGGGTGGAAAAAAAAATGATCAAGGCGCCAGCCGTGGGTAAGTGGGATGTGGGACGCGTGCATCCCATTACTACCTCCCTCCCTCCCTTGGAATCTGCCCCCCCCCCCCCTGTTTGCAGAGTGCGCAGCTAAGCGGAGCGGGCTGTGAGCTTACCGGTATTCATGGACGCATACCGATGTCCGGCTTCAATCTGCTTCCTGTGACGTCACAGGAAGCAGGAAGCCAGATGGTGGTATGCGTCCATGGATATCGGTAAGCTCACAGCCCGCTCCGCTTAGCTGCGCACTCTGCAAACAGGGGGGAGACACAGGGGGGGCCAGATTCCAAGGGAGGGAGGGAGGTAGTAATGGGATGCACGCGTCCCACATCCCACTTACCCGCGGCTGGCGCCTTGATCATTTTGTTCTTGCATTGGCACCCTCTTCCCCACTCATGTGGCCATCCTCACCCTCCTCTCCACCCACCCACCGACACCCTCCTCCTCACCCACCCACGAACACCCTCCTCCCCATCATATATGGGGGAAATATGTATTAAAAATATTAGGGGATATTATTAATTGAAAAAAAAAAATCAAAATTTTTTTATGGTAGGTGTGATTGGGGGGGGGGGGGGGGGGGGGGCGCGTGGTTAGGGGTGTGGCCTAAGTGTCCCGATTCCCAGCTTTAAAATGTTGGGAGGTATGGCTCTACACATAGCTGGCAGTGGCACCGATGTCCCCCCCTCTCTCATCTACCTGTGGCTGTGCAAGGCTGGCTCCCATCCAACAGAGCGATCCATCTCAGCTCTGCTTCCAGGACCCCGCTGAGAGGGGGGCGTGTCGCTCCTGGCCCCGCCCCTTTTGTGATCCGAATCACTCATTTTGATGATTCGACTCACAAAAGAGATTCGGATCAAAGATCCGAATCGTTCATGATCCGGACAACATTACAACCAATCACATAGCAGTTGCTTCAATGCCATTTAGGGGTGTGGTCCTGGTCAAGACAATCTCCTGAACTCCAAAATGAATGTCAGAATGGGAAAGAAATGCGATTTAGAGGAGCTATCAGGCATTTTCTGCTAAAATAAGTGCTACTTACCCAGGGCTTCATCCATCCCCAAGCTCCCACCATGTCCCTTGCCGCAGCTCTGCCCGCAGCCGTTCGCCGCCTCTGCCTCCCGGTCCACGGTGATGACAGCAGGCCGACCTGGAGGTCGGCCTGTACTGCGCCTGCGCGAGCAACGCTGTCAATCACCGCCACGTGGACCGGAGCATACTGCGCAGGCGTACAACTACTGTGCCTGCGCAGTATGCTCTGGTCCATGTTGCGGTGATTGACAGCGCCGCTCGCGCAGTACAGGCCAACCTCCAGGTCGGCCTGACGTCATCACCGTGGACCAGGAGGCAGAGGCGGCGAACGGCTGCGGGCAGAGCTGCGGCGAGGGACATGCTGGGAGCTTGAGGATGGACGAAGCCCTGGGTAAGTAGCACTTATTTTAGCAGAAAATGCCTGATAGCTCCTTTAAGCAATTTTGAGCGTGGCATGGTTGTTGGTGCCAGACGGGCCGGTCTGAGTATTTCACTATCTGCTCAGTTACTGGGATTTTCACGCACAACCATTTCTACGGTTGCAAAGAATGGTGTGAAAAGGGAAAAACATCCAGTATGCGGCAGTCCTGTGGGCGAAAATGCCTTGTTGATGTTAGAGGTCAGAGGAGAATGGACCGACTGATTCAAGTTGATAGAAGGGCAACGTTGGCTGAAATAACCACTCGTTACAACCGAGGTATGCAGCAAAGCATTTGTGAAGCCACAACACGCACAGCCTTGAGGCGGATGGGCTACAACAGCAGTAGACCTCACCGGGTACCACTCAACTCCACTACAAATAGGAAAAAGAGGCTACAATTTGCACAAGCTCACCAAAATTGGACAGTGGTACACTGGAAAAATGTTGCCTGGTCTGAAGAGTCTCGATAGTCAGAATTTGGCGTAAACAGAATGAGAACATGGATCCATGCCTTGTTACAACTGTGCAGGTTGGTGGTGGTGGTGTGGGGGATGTTTTATTTGCACACTTTAGGCCGCTTAGTGCCAATTGGGCATTGTTTAAATGCCACGGGCTACCTGAGCATTGTTTCTGACCATGTCCATCCCTTCATGACCACCATGTACCCATCCTCTATTTTCGGTAATAGTGTGGAATTTGGCTGCCTGCTATGAAACCTGTGACAACCGTTTTGTTTTATTTATTTTCAGGGCTTTGGAGTCAGAGATGAAGAGGCGGAGCCTGACTTCCACACCATTACTAATAACTGTATGGGCGTCTATGGCGGCGCCCAAACTTCCACAGTTCTCCCGCGCCCACATTTCCTGCTTCGTTACTTAAACCCTTGCTAGATTCACATACATCATTTGGCCATGCCCATAATACTAGGCCTACTTTTGCAACACATTTAGACCTCCACTGGCACACACAAGTGCTTGGGCTCTTCTGGGATCCTAGCACGAGACAGGCAAAAATTGCTCAGGAAATTCAGGCGCACCATGCGCCGCCATAGGCCGTAATGTTACTCAGACAGTTATTTGGGTGTCGTCAAAAGACGGAGCCCAAATTGCTATTAAAAAAGCATAATTTCCACACTATTGAGTCCACGGCAGCCTGCAGGGGGAATAGTAATTAACACCGCTGGGACTTTTGCAGGAGCAGGTTGAGCCGGTTTTTGGCTTTGCCTTGTGCCCAAATTTCCTGGCGCCTTAATTACACGCATGCATCCTAGCAAGCCCCTGCAAAGAAACCAATAAGAGTTCCAACAGTAATTTGTATAACAACTTACATCTATTTAATAAAAATGCTTTAACAGTGAGTCGGATTAGCACACAATTACACTAAAGTAAATAACGTTTTATATTTAACTTATAAACATAAAGGAGAAAACCCATATTGAGGTCAATACAAGAAGCGAAGGATCCCTGCATACTGCGGAACGATTGCGGCAGATCCAGGATAGCATGATCACCGGCAATGTAAAGAGGAAGGCTTCTGTTCTTTCTGGGGTTTACCGCAAATAATTTCCAAGTGAGGCAGGGTTATGCAAATTTTATATGCAAATGCAGGCAGCTTGAAAATGGACCAATCGAATTCCACCTTGGCAGGATGTGATTGATCTATTTTCAAACTGCATACAACATTTAAATAATCCTGCATCATTTTGGAATTATTTGCATCTCATTGATCATCCTAAAGTATTACTATTGTAAGGGAACGAGTCCAATTTGTGTAGTCTCAGGGGGTTTAGGCAGATTGCAGGGACCAGTTTGGTCTTAGAAACAACAGTTCAGTCAGCAGACCAAGTTTTAAGCTGATAGCATCAGCTTTATTTACATATCCAACACACAGGAGTACAACAAAAAACAAGACATAAAAATAAACCCTAGCCTGTCCGGCTCTAACTAACATACATAGATTCCCTCTCTATGCAATAGAGAGGATCTAGCATCCAGCTCTACAAACAGTATGCTTAAGTTTGGTTACTCACTGTGTCTGGCTCTCTCCTTACTGCAGGCAGGCAGATCCCAGGAAGAGAGAGAGAGTAACACTGGAGACACCATATTTAAAGGGTTTCCCCTGAAGCCTAATGAGGCAATTAATTAGCCAGGCTTCTTCAAAAGCCTGGATAGCCTGGTGAATGGAAGTCCCACCCGCTCACTTCCATTCACTCCAGGGCCCCTTTTACCGGCTTTTCCAAAAAGCCAAATGCAGTGAAAGAACACCCTTTCACTGCTGAAATGCTTGCTGCCCTGGAGTTTTAACATATATAAGAGAGAAATCTGGGAGAAATATACACACCTTCTACCTCTAACCCAGCATTTCTCTCACACACCCTCCCCCTCTGTTTCGACGTAGGGGTCGGAACATAACTAGCCTCAAGACAGTGTACCCGGGACAAGGCATCTGCATTTCCCAGCTGGGACCCGGGTCTATGCTCCACTGTGAACTTGTAGTTCTGAAGGGCCAGGAACCATCTTGTCACCCTTCTATTCTTTTCCCGATTTTCACACATCCATTTTAGGGGGGCGTGATCAGTAATTAATGTAAACTGGCGGCCTAACAGATAGTATCTAAGCTCCTCCAGAGCCCATTTAACTGCTAAGCATTCCTTCTCTACTGTAGCATAGTTTCTTTCATGGATGTTCAACTTTTTACTCAGGAAAACCACAGGATGCTCTGAACCTTCTCTGATTTGGGACAGTACTGCTCCCACTCCCACATCAGATGCGTCCGTCTGCACAATAAAGTTTTGTGTGAAGTCTGGGGTAATCAGCACTGGTTGGCTACATAAAGCTTTTTTAAGGGTCTGAAAGGCCTGTTCTGCCTCAGAGTTCCACTTGATCATTATAGACTTGGTCCCTTTTGTAAGGTCAGTCAGGGGGACCGCTATAGTGGCAAAATTAGCTATGAACCGTCTGTAGTAACCAGTGATTCCCAAAAAAGCTCGAACCTGTTTCTTTGTCAATGGTCTAGGCCAGTCCTGAATTGCTTGCACCTTGTTAAGCTGAGGCTTAACTAGCCCTCTGCCAATGTTATACCCCAAATATTTGGCTTCTTCCAGGCCTATGCTACATTTCTTTGGGTTGGCTGTCAGTCCGGCCATACGTATGGAGTCCAGCACGGCCTGTACCCTAGGTAGATGGGATTGCCAATCCGCGCTATGGATAACCACGTCATCCAGATACGCTGCTGCATACTGTCTATGGGGCCTTAAGATTTGGTCCATGGTACGTTGGAAGGTGGCAGGGGCCCCATGTAACCCAAATGGCAACACAACATACTGGAACAGTCCTTCGGGAGTGCTGAAAGCAGTTTTCTCTTTGGCTTGGTTTGTCAGGGGGATCTGCCAATAGCCCTTGGTCAAATCTAAGGTCGTCAGATATCTGGCTGTTCCTAGTCTCTCAATTAATTCGTCCACACGAGGCATAGGGTAGGCATCAAATTTGGAGACAGCATTTAATTTTCGAAAGTCATTGCAAAAGCGCCAGCTCCCATCCGGTTTAGGAATTAAGACAATTGGACTGGACCAATCGCTATGCGACTCCTCAATGACCCCCAACTCCAGCATTTTTTTAACTTCCTGAGATATGGCTTCTCGTCGCGCTTCAGGCACCCTATAAGGTTTTATGTTAACCCTTACCCCAGGTTCAGTTATGATGTCATGTTTTACCAAAGAGGTTCGACCAGGTTTCTCCGAAAAAACATCCCTATTCTTCATTACAAGGGCCTGTACTTCTTTCCTCTGAGTGTCGGACAAGGAGTCTGCCACCTTAACCTCTGGCACTAAGGGTTCTGCACTTAGAAATGAAGTAGGCTTGGTGAACAGTGACATCCTTTCTTTCCAAGGTTTGATAAGATTGACGTGGTAAACCTGCTCAGGTTTCCTTTTACCTGGCTGGCGAACCTTATAATTTACCTCGCCAATCTTCTCAAGAATTTCAAAGGGTCCTTGCCACTTTGCCAAAAATTTGCTTTCTACTGTGGGTATTAGAACTAGTACTCGATCACCAGGGGAAAAATTACGTATTTTAGCACTCCTATTATACACCCTCCGTTGGGCTTCCTGCGCCTGCTCCATGTGTTCTCTTACTATGGGCAGCACTGCAGTTATCCTGTCCTGCATTTGGCATATATGCTCAATGACACTTTTAAAGGGGGTGGGTTGACCCTCCCAGGTCTCCTTGGCTATGTCCAACAGGCCCCTAGGGTGTCTACCATATAACAATTCAAAAGGGGTGTATCCTGTAGAGGATTGGGGAACCTCCCTTATAGCAAACATTAGATAGGGTAATAAGTAGTCCCAATTTTTCCCGTCCTTGTCAACCGCTTTCTTAAGCATATTTTTGAGGGTTTTATTGAACCTTTCCACTAACCCATCAGTCTGGGGGTGGTATACAGAAGTGCGAAGTTGGTCCACTTTGAACAATCTGCACAACTCCTTCATGACCCGGGACATAAATGGGGTACCTTGGTCAGTAAGTATTTCTTTTGGGATTCCCACCCGGCTAAAGACTTGTACCAACTCTTAGCAATGGATTTCGATGAGGTATTACGTAGGGGAATGGCCTTGGGGTATCGGGTAGCATAATCCATTATTACTAATATATGTTGGTGTCCCCGTGCAGATTTTACTATCGGGCCTACCAAATCCATTGCTATCCTCTCAAATGGTGTCTCTATCACAGGGAGAGGGACCAAAGGGCTACGAAAATGTGGCCTAGGAGCCGAATACTGGCAGTCTGGACAGGAACTACAGTATTCCTCGACTTCACAATGTAGTCCTGGCCAGAAAAACCGTTGCAAAATTCGCTCCTTTGTCTTCTCTACCCCTAAATGTCCACCCATCACATGTTTGTGTGCAAGGTCAAGTACCATACGTCGGTATGGTTTCGGGACAACCAGTTGCTCCACCCGATCATTTCCCTTTTCTACTACCTGATATAACAGGTCATTTTGGAGGGCTAAGTAGGGACAAGAGAGCGTGGAGTCAGGGTTTACGGGTTTCCCATCTATAACTTTTACATTAGCCCTTGCTCTAGATAAAGTGGGATCCTTTAACTGTTCTGAAGCAAAATTATCCCTCCTAATCTCCAAATCAGGCATGTCATTTTCTTCCTCAACCGAGTCTACATGGACTTCCCCCTCTGGTATCACCTGGTCAACCTGGGGTTCCATGTCTACCTCATCAGCTTCCCCTGCTAAAACAGAGAACGGAAAATCTCTAGTAGCCCCAGCCTCCGGTACACCCTCAGACACATTAGTACCAGAATCAGGGGAGCTTCCCTTTGAGCAAGATTGGTTCATAACCTTGTCTGTCTCCCACAATTTCCAAAAATGTGGGAAGTTTCTACCCAAAATGACATCGTGTGGTAAAGTGGGAACCAACCCTACGGGGTACATTAATGTCCCGTAGGCAGTTTTGATTTCCACTTCCGCAATAGAATACTCGCGAGTATCCCCATGTATACATGTAACCCCTACTTTATCATGCACATATTGAGGAGTTTCAACCAACACAGATTTCATCAGGGTAACCTGACTACCAGAATCCAACAATGCATTTACTTGTTTTCCTTCCACAACAACATTACACAGGTGCTTATCATTCCCTGTCTGTGGAAGGGCTGTACACACAATCTGAGCATACATTGACGTACGTCTATTTGTTAAGGCCATATCACACTGTATAGGTTCATCAGTTAGGCTGCAGTCTGCAGCAAAGTGTCCCAGCATATTGCACCTGAAACACCGCACTAACTCTTTATTAGGTCCTCGGCGAGGAGGGGGCCCTCCTGACACATTTTGGTACTCTCTGAGTCTAGCGCTAGTAGATTCTCCACGTTGGAGCATGCTCTTATCAGTTGTAGATCCTTTTTTCCAAGCAGGAAGCTTTCCCTTGGGAACCTGGGTTCGCTCTACTTGTTGAAGGCTGAGTAGCTCCTCAGCAGAAACGTACCTCTCCACCATTTCCACAAGCTGATCAGCAGTTTTTGGCTCTGCATGGCTTACCCATTTGCGCAAAGGTGTCGGTAGAGACCTAAGGAACCGGTCCATCACTACCCTCTCCACGATCTGTGGTCCGGTTAGAGTCTCCGGTTGCAGCCATTTTTTAGTTAGATGAATTAGATCATGCATCTGGGAGCGGGGAGGCTTTTCTGTTATAAACATCCACTGATGAACACGCTGGGCGCGGACTGAGAGCGTGACCCCCAGTCGGGCCAGAATCTCAGCTTTTAGTCTGTCATAATCTTTAGCGGCTACGTGATCCAGATCAAAATAGGCTTTTTGGGGTTCCCCAGATAGAAAGGGGGCCACCAGACCCGCCCACTGCTCTCTAGGCCACTCCTCACGCTCTGCAATCCTCTCAAATGTGGAAAGGTAAGCTTCAACATCATCATTTGTAGTCAACTTTTGCAGATAGTAGCTAGCACGAATAGCACTTGACTTAGCGGTTTCTGTAGGCGGTGCTGCTGCACTCCTTGCAGCTAGCTGCTGCACCACCTCTTTGAGGAGCTCATGATCTTGACGCTGTTCCTCTCTGTTTGCAATCAGCTGTTGTTGCTGGACTCTGGTGGCCTCTTGCTGGGCAGCCGTAGCCTGTACCAGAGCCTTGACAATGTCATCCATATTGACATGCAACAAAACACTTTATAATGATGAATTGCAATTAGGTTTCTAGCCCCTTAAAAAAAAAAAAAAAAAACCAAACCAAAAAAAAAAAAAATTTTTTTTTTTTTTTTTAATGCCAAAGCATCCTCCACCACATGTAAGGGAACGAGTCCAATTTGTGTAGTCTCAGGGGGTTTAGGCAGATTGCAGGGACCAGTTTGGTCTTAGAAACAACAGTTCAGTCAGCAGACCAAGTTTTAAGCTGATAGCATCAGCTTTATTTACATATCCAACACACAGGAGTACAACAAAAAACAAGACATAAAAATAAACCCTAGCCTGTCCGGCTCTAACTAACATACATAGATTCCCTCTCTATGCAATAGAGAGGATCTAGCATCCAGCTCTACAAACAGTATGCTTAAGTTTGGTTACTCACTGTGTCTGGCTCTCTCCTTACTGCAGGCAGGCAGATCCCAGGAAGAGAGAGAGAGTAACACTGGAGACACCATATTTAAAGGGTTTCCCCTGAAGCCTAATGAGGCAATTAATTAGCCAGGCTTCTTCAAAAGCCTGGATAGCCTGGTGAATGGAAGTCCCACCCGCTCACTTCCATTCACTCCAGGGCCCCTTTTACCGGCTTTTCCAAAAAGCCAAATGCAGTGAAAGAACACCCTTTCACTGCTGAAATGCTTGCTGCCCTGGAGTTTTAACATATATAAGAGAGAAATCTGGGAGAAATATACACACCTTCTACCTCTAACCCAGCATTTCTCTCACACTATATATAATCAAACACAATTTTTAAACATATATTTTAAAAAAATAAAAACGGTAAAAAATGGCTTTACGTAAAAAACTGTAGAGTGCGTATCACAGTACAGCTGTACCCTCTTTGCTGGTCTGCCAATCTACTGTATTACAGATTGGGCATGGAAACGGGGGAAGGGAAGGGGGGGGGGGCACGACTTGTGAAAGAGGCATGGCAAAGGATGCAACACCAGGGGAAGTAGCTATTACCCGCCCTTCCCAGCTGCTCCTCTGCATCAGGGAGCGATGGGAACTGTTAGTGGCCTGGCAAAGTCTACAGAGCTGATAAGGTGAGGGGAGCATTTAGTAAGCTACAACAGGAAACCACCAGCTGCAGGACTGGCACCATACAGTATAAAGGAGAGGGAGCCACATTGGAAATGGACTTGCTGGAGACAAGAGTAGTGGCAGGACTGAAGGAAGAACCATTTTGTTGGTGGGAGTGTGAAAATGGTGAAGTAAAAATTCCCCTCAATATATACTCACAGAAACCATTTTCACCTGTTCTCTCTTAACTCCAACACAAAGGGGAGGCTAGCGAAGCGGGAAGTCCACTCTGTTTATGTAAACACTGAGTGTTCAGGTATGGAAACCTCATACATTTTGACTCAGTTCAGATACCCTTTAAACTCAAAATCTGTTTACATTCAAGCATATGAGGAATATCAGGACCCTTGAGATTTAGTAAGGTACAGTACTCTGGAGCGGAAGACCATTAAAAAAACATAAGTTAACCAATAAATCTGAATTTATTAAAAAAAAAGAAGGGGGGACGTCACTGTGTGAACAGAATCTCCAAACTTCATGTTCATCTTGGTCACATCAGACAACAGCGAGGGGTGCGGAAAGTTAGTGAATTCGTGTTTTTGCGACTGAAGCCATGCGCAGCGCACACAGCAACAACTTTTTCAAACTAAATTCAGGACAGCCTGAATTTAAAAAGAATCGGAGGTGGGTATTTAAAATCTTAAGAGAACACAGAGGCATGTCCTGTGCGCTATGGCACGCCCCTGTGTCTCGCTATTGCTGCCTCTAGTACCCCCCGGGGCAGGGGCGTAGCAATAGGGGGTGCAGAGGTAGCGACCGCATCGGGGCCCTTGGGCCAGAGGGGCCCCGAAGGGTCCACCCTCTCACAGTATTAGCTCTCTATTGGTCCTGTGCTGGTAATAATCACTTCTATAGATGCTTTGAATAGTAGTAATCCTTAACACACTGTTCCCCATCCCCTTCTTGCACCTCTGACACTGGGGTTGTCCTTGGAAGGTTTTGGTGCGACGTATCAATTGTTATGTATAGAGTGCTTGGGGGGGCCCCATGTAAAACTTGCACCAGGGCCCACAGCTCTTTAGCTACGCCACTGCCCCGGGGTCTGCTGTGTCTCCTTGTAAAAAGCGATAGGCTAGTGACAATCTCCTTATCGCTAGCCTTGTAGTTACCTTCCGCCTGTCATTCTATCTGGGCTCCCCCCGCCTCTGTCCGCCTCCGTGAGATTCCTCCAATTGGAAGCTAAGCTGCGACCCAGGAAGTACCTCCCAGGTCGCGGCTTAGCTTCTGACGAGACACAGAGGCATGTCATAGCGCACAGGACATGCTTCTGTGTTCTTTTAAGATTTTAAATACCCACCTCGGGTTCTCTTTAATATGTTTTCTCTGCTAGGCTGTGCGCATGACAGTGTGTAACCACATATTCACAACCCTCGTCTGATATTACCTGGGTGATTGCAGCAAACTCTTGCTGCTTAATTGGATTCAATTTAATAAATCCAGGTGAGGTCTTCTGGATCTTAGATGGACTCCAACAGTCTCCACACTGAGGGCTGGTGCACACCAGAGCGGCTCGGAAGCGTTTTTTAAAACGCTTGCAGGGGGAAAACCGCTTGGCTAATGAAAGTGAATGGGATGGTGCACACCAGAGTGGGTCGTTTTTTCAACAAACGCAAACTCGGGGGCTGCAGCATTTTTTAGATTTCTGAGAAGTTTCTGCCTCAATGTTAAAGTATAGGAAAGTGGAAAACCGCTCTGAAAAACGCTAGATCAGAGCGGTTTTCCAGGCGTTTTTGTTACAGAAGCTGTTCAGTTACAGCTTTACTGTAACAATATTTGAAATCTGCTACACAAAAACGCTCCAAAAAACGCTAGGCATGTTTAGAAAACTTCTCTAAACATGCCTAGAATCGCTCTGAAATCTGCTTCAAAAACCTCTAGTGTTTTGCAGATCTGCTAGCGGTTTTTGGTGTGCACTGGGCCTTAAAGACTATTTGCAAATCAGACCCAGATTACAGCTAGCTAACCCAATAAGGAAAAAAAAGGAAAATAACAAACAGTCCAAAAATAAGTTTCCCTGGAATATTAAGGCCTGGATCACGCCTGCAAATTTTGCTAAAAACAATCCTTAGGGATCCTTTTAGGCAATTGATCTCTTAATATGGGAATTGAAAAATAAAAAAAACAACAACCAGATACTTACCTAAGGAGAGGGAAGGCTCTGGGTCCTGAGGAGCCTTCCCATTCATCTAATGGTCCCCACATTCCAACGCTGGCTCCCCTGGTAGCAGTATTCGACTGATGTATCGTAGACTGCTCTCTGCCAACGCCAAAGGCTTTGGAAGTCTTCAGGAGCCTGAGTGCTCCCCGAAGACGGGCTGCTACATACTGCGCATGCGCGAGCACGCTCTCTCGCGCACTCACACATGCGCAGTACAGAGCCGCCCATCTTTGGGAGCACCTTAAAGGATACCTTAGCGCTTATAAAATTTAAAAACACGGGGCAGCAGGCATTTATAGGAGCCTCTCTTCATGCCCACCACTCCCCCCCCCAATCTCCTCCGCCCCCCTCCATTACTGTGTAATGATCCCCTGAACCTACTTCCTGGTCAGGAGGGTCGTGTGGACTGCACAGACGCTGCCCAGCAGTGCGTGATCAACATGACATAATGCGCATGCGCAGATCGCTACAGGCCGCGGGCTCACGATCAAGGAGACGTGTCACCGGGCAGCCCCTGCGCAGTGTTCACCAACCCGGATGTAGGTTCAAGGGATCATTACTAAGTAAAGGAGGGGCGGAGCACGGGGGGAGCGAAGGGCATGAGGAGAGGCTCTGACACATGCCTGCTCCCCGATTTTAAATTTTAATAAGCTCTAAGGTATCCTTTAATAAGCCTGAAGCCTCGTACACATGCTCGATGAAAATCTTTGGAAAGAAATGATCCATGACCGATCGTCAGATAATCATTCATTAAAAAATAGCCCAAAACATAAAACGATAGCAATCAATGATTCACCAAAGAATACAGCAGCACGGGTTAAACCACTGAGCGCACGGTACCCCCGGTTCTGTTGCGTAGCGTGCACTCTTTGAAGTTATGCACACTTTTGAAAACCGCGCGATAAGATGTAGAGCGACCACAATATTTTAACTAGCACGGCTGCTACTACACTAAAGGACACCCGAGGTGAAAATAAACTAATGAAATAAACAATTGTATCTATCATCCTTCTCCTAAAAAATGTTTTTTTTAAAGATATTCCACAGTTCTATTTTATATATAAATCTTCTTTTTAAGTTTTTACTGTTTTATTGTTTTTGCTCAATGACACATTCAGTGAAGTATGCCAGAGCTAAAATCTATGAACGGTTGAGCCTTTTTATCTCTTTCCTGCTCTCAGAAGCCATTTTCTGATAGGAAAGTGTTTTATAGTTGTAATTTCTTATCAGTGAGGCTCACACCATAGTCTGACCCAGTCAGATTTGAATTTTTTTTTTTACACTTGTTCCCAGGGAATCACTGAATCCATGCCATTCATATCGGCGGGTCGTTCATAAGTTGGGGACTACCTGTATACAGAACTGTCACACATCACAATCTCAGATGCCAGTAATTCCCTGATGCTAAGTACACATGATGCAATTTTCTGACACATTTACTAACAGATCGATTATTTCCAATATGCCCAATCTGATTTCTGATTTTTCATAGAAGTGATTGGAAATCAGAAATTGGATCGGACATGTTGTAAATAATCGATCTGACAGTAAATCTGTCAGTAAATTGCATTACGTGTTCCATAGCATGAAAATTGGCCATGCACAGTGTTCTCCCCAGAGCCTTTCAGCTAGGTGGACCGCCCAGCTGAAACTGTCCACCTCCCGGATGCCATTTGCCCTGGTCTGCGGCAGAATGATTTCCTCTTGCTTCGTTACAGCAGGCAGCGGCTGTGCCATTGCATCCGGTCCGCTTTCATCCAGGGACACTATTTACGCCCTCCTCCCCAGCTCGCCTCAGTAGTGTGGAGGGGCGGGGAAAGCTTGGTGACGTTACATGCAGCAGGGGAGATGAAGTTTGGAGAAGATGTGCTGCTCTGTTCACAGGCATGTCTGCCTCTCATCCCCTTGTCATCAAGTACGTGTGAAGATCAGCTGAAGTTACAGCCAGCACAGGAACAAGGAGCTGAAGTTTGCTCTCTGTTATTTCAGGCATGTCTGCCTCTTCTCCACCTATCATAAAGTGTCAGTAAGAACAATTACTCGCCCTGCTGCCTGGCCGCTGTGTATCTGAATCTGCTGCACTCGTGACCCTCTAGATGGGTGGGGGTGTTAGCCTGTGCTGTCTCCTGCTGAATTAATAAATGATCCCAGGTCAGGTACGAGGCTGCACAAGGGTACAAAGTAGTGTTGTCCGGATCATGAACGATTCGGATCTTTGATCCGGATCATGAATGATTCGGATCTTTGATCCGAATCTATTTTGTGAGTCGAATCATCCGAATCATCAAAATGAGTTATTCGGATCGTGAAAGGGGCAGGGCCAGGAGCGACACGCCCCCTCAGCGGGCAGCGGGGTCCTGGAAGCAGAGCAGAGATGGATCGCTCTGTTGGAGGGGACTCGGGAGCCTTGCAGGGACAGGTAGAGGGGACATGGGTGCCACTGCCAGATATGTGTAGAGCACACATACTGGCTGAAATGTGCTGCTCATTATAGGCGGTCTGTTCCTAGTTGTGCACATTGATCACATTGGAAACTTTTGGCTCAGCTTAGCATAGCTCAGTAACTTTGCAGGCACTGTGATTGCAGGGCAATATGATCCTCCTGCACTCGCTCTAAACAGCTGCACTTATCTTCTGGGAATGCTTTGGGGAATGCTTTCTTTCACTGTGCGACGTTTCCATTCAAGGTATACAGATGAACATATAGGTGAAATATATGTAAAGCATATGATTGCAGCATGTGGGTATTGTGTGCAAACAAACATTTATGCTCTCTGCTTCCCTCCTCCCTTCTCTGTCCACTCATTGCCCTCTGTCCATCTTCTCCCCTTCTCTGTGTGTCCACCCCCCTCTCCTTCTCCTGCCCTGCTAGTCATTTCACCCCCCCCCCCGAATGCTTCCCTTGTAAAATGATCCGAGATTCGGATCAAAGATCTGGATCTTTTCAATGATCCGATTCGAATCATCCGAATCATTGAAAAGATCCGAACTTCCCATCTCTAGTACAAAGTAGCACTGAACCTAAGATCAACCCCCTGCTCAACGTGCTATATGGGGTGGGGAAGGGGGTTGACACTGGGTGCTGCTAATGGAGGAGGGGGAACCTCCCCTTGGCTGGAAAGGTCTCATAGATGCAATGCTGTTTGAGAGGGATGGTGGATAGGGGTCAGAGAAGTCTTCATGTCCACCAGCAGCACCCTGAGAATGCCCCTTCCTAACAGCATCACTATATTTCAGACCCCCACCCTTCCTGCATTAGTAGCAGCCAGTGTTAACCCCTTTTCTCACACCCAGTAGCACCCAGCGTGATTTCTCCCCCAGCAGTACCCAACGTGATCACCTATACCCCATAAAAGGACTTGTACCGCCTACAGCTGATACAGAATACTGCTGCCGGAATGCTAACCAACCAACCCCATCACTGCCACATAACGCCAGTCCTGCACTCCCTTCACTGGCTACCTATAGAATGGAGAATCCTATTCAAGATCGGCCTACTGACATTTAAATCACTAAATAATCTGGGCCCTGGATACATGAAATATATGTTACAGCTGCGTAGCAATCCCCGCGTTCTCAGATCCACAGGTTCTAATAATCTAGTCATACCCAGAGTCCACTTGGAAACCTTTGGTCCCAGAGCCTTCTGTCATGCTGCTCCTACGTTTTGGAACTCCTTACCTCAACAGATCAGGACAGCTCCATCCCTGGACGAGTTTAAATCCAGACTGAAAACCCACCTGTTCAGTCTGGCATTTGCAGAAATATAACTTTTGTTGTGTGAATACTTCATCCTACGAATTACTGAATCTGAGAGAGCCTAAGCGCTTTGAGTCCTATGGGAGAAAAGCGCTATAGAAATGTTATTGTATTGTTATATTGTATACACACGCTCTCCCCACTGAATAGCCCCCAGCCCGATTCCCAGCCACACCGTGTGATCCTTTCACCACCCAGTGTAATCCCCCACCTGGCTGGAAAAAAATTGTGGGAGAACACTGATGCGCATTGGCTTTTGTCTAGCATGCACACTTAAGGGGGTAAGCCCTGGCGGCTTCAACTGGGCCTTAAAGAGAACCTGAGGTGTGTTTAAAGACTGTTATCTGCATACAGAGGCTGGATCTGCCTATACAGCCCAGCCTCTGTTGCTATCCCAAACCCCACTAAGGTCCCCCTGCACTCTGCAATCCCTCATAAATCACAGCCGTACTGTTAGGCTGTGTTTACATCTGTAGTGTCAGTCTCAGCTGCTCCCCCGCCTCCTGCATAGCTCAAGTCTCTGCCCCCGTCCCTTCCCTCCAATCAGCAGGGAGGGATGGGATGCAGGCGGGGACTGGAGTTTTGCAGGAGGCGGGGAGAGCAGCAGACTGACACTATAGAGATAAACACAGCCAGCTCTGACAAGCTGTTTGTCAGTAGCACGGCTGGGATTTATGAGGGATTGCAGAGTGCAGGGGGACCTTAGGGGGGTTTGGGATAGCAACAGAGGCTGGGCTGTATAGGCAGATCCAGCCTCTGTATGCAGATAATATTCTTCAAACCCACCTCGGGTTCTCTTTAAAAGGAACCCGAGATGAGAAATATTGAGGCTGCCATAGTCAGTTGCCTGGCTGTCCTGCAGATCTTACTGGTATACAGGTAAAAAGAGTGGCACTCACTGAACAGAGGAACGGCGTGCCAAAGCCTCAAGGGTTCCCCGCACCTTGGGATCCAATTGCAGCAAACAAAACCAGATGGAGACTGGCACTTCCAAAAAGCACAAAGCTCTTTTATCGATTTCTCAATATAAACATGTGGCTACACGGCCGAATAGTCACGTTTTTATTGATGAATCAATAAAAGAGCTTTATACTTTTTGGAAGAGCCAGCCTCCATCTGGTTTTGTTTGCTGCAGATCTTACTGGTCAGTAGTGAATCACACACCTGAAACAAGTATGAGGCTGGGTGCACACTTGTCAGTGTGTGAAAGGTCGCGTTTTCTGCCTTGTGCGTTTTTAATGTGTTTTAAAGAGAGTCTGAAGCGAGAATAAATCTCGCTTCAGACCTCATAAATAGCAGGGGCATGTGTGCCCCTGCTAAACCGCCGCTATCCCGCGGCTTAACGGGGGTCCCTGATCCCCCAAATCCCCTCGGTGCAGCGGGGGAGTGCTTCCTGGTTGGGGCAGGGCTAACCGCCGCAGCCCTGCCCCATGCGCGTCTGTCAGCGCGTATCTCCGCCTCTCCCCCGCCCCTCTCAGTCTTCCTTCACTGAGAGGGGCGGGGGAGAGGCGGCGATGCGCGGCTGATAGACGCGACTGGAGGCAAGGCTGCGGCGGTTAGCCCTGCCTCCAGGAGCGACCAAGTCTGCGACCAAGTGTTGCAGTGGGGGGTTTGGGGGTGAAGGGACCACCGTTTAGCGGCGCGATACACACGTGCCCCTGCTAACTTTGAGCTCTGAAGCGAGATTTATTCTCGCTTCAGAGTCTCTTTAAGTGCGTTTGCAGTTAGCATTTTTGTGTGTTTTATGCAAATCACTAGGAAGACAACAGGAAGCGGAAATAGATCAGAAAACATAGTTTAAAAAAAAAAAAACACATATAAAAACACATGAAAAACGCATCACATTGCGTCATCATTGACTTTCATTATGTGCGTTTTAAAAAAATAGGCAACGAAATCAGCGCTTTTTTAAAAACACACATTTCAAAATGCCTATGCGTTTTTTTAAGCAGTCCATTGACTAACATTGCAGGCAAAAACGCTGCATTTTCTGCATCGCTAGCGTGTCTGCTAAGTGTGTTCCCAGCCTGAAGATAATATTGTCAGAAACGCCAGATGTGCATGTGTCTTCAGGGTCTATGGCTACAGTGGTGTTGCAATAGAGGATGCAGATTTGCAACCGCACCGGGGCCCCTGGGCCAAAGGGGCTCCCTATTTATCTTATCAGCTTTTCATTGGTGCTCTGCTGGTAATGAACACCTCTATTATGTGCATTGCGTACTGTTAATCCTTAGCAAACTGTTTCCTTACTCTAAATCAGGGGTGTCAAACTCAAATACAAAGTGGACCGACCTTGAACACTGGAAACTAGCCGCAGGCCAACCTCAATGTCTACTGGCCACCCTATAAAGTTACCTGGTGTCCAACTTATATACAGTTCTCTGGTGTCTAGTGATCCTCCTCCCTCCCCATACAGTTATCTGGTGTCTAGTGGTCCTCCCTTCCCCTATACAGGTCCCTGGTGTCTAGTGGTCCCCACCCTTCCCTATACAGTTCTCTAGTGTTTAGTGCTTTCCCCCTACCTCTCCCATATGGCTTCCCTGGTGTTATAGAGCTCAACCTCCAATATAGCTTCCCTGGTGGTCAAGAGTGGGCCATACATAATGCAAAGTGGGGAAACCACTTGAGGGCCAAATTTAATGGCTCTGAGGGCCGGAGTTTGACATGCATGCTCTAAATACACCTATCTGGCACTGCAGCTGTTCTTGGAAGAGTATGGAGCTCCATATCAATAGAGTGCTTGGGGCCCCATGTAAAACTTGCACTGGAGCCCCAAGCTCCTTAATTACACCACTGTATGACTATAAGTATTAGAGGCAGTGGATTATCAGGGCAGCCAAGCAATATGCATTGTTTAAAAGGCAATAAATATGTTAGCCACCATGTGTCTCTCATGTCGGGTGCCCTTTACAGGAAACCCTGAACAGAGCATAGGTGAAATATATGTAAAGCATATGATTGCAGCATGTGGGTATTGTGTGCAAACATTTCTGCTCTCTGCTCGTCCCTCCTCCCTTCTCTGTCCACTCCCTGCCCTCTGTCCATCTTCTCCCCTTCTCTGTGTGTCCACCCCCCTCCCCTTCTCCTGTCCTGCTAGTCATTTCACCCCCGAATGCTTCCCCTGTAAAATGATCCAAGATTCGGATCAAAGATCCGGATCTTTTCAATGATCCGATTCGAATCATCCGGATCATTGAAAAGATCCGAACTTCCCATCTCTATTAAAGACAGGAGATAAGCTTAGTGAATTGAGGCCATTGTATCAAGAATTCTACGTGTACACTGCTGGAAACAATGACCTCTTGTGGAAAGATGGATCATCTAAGAAGTATGACAAGACATAGGCTTGAATGTATGTTTTTTTTTTCTAAAAAGGAATTGTTTAGTTTACTTCATAATGATGCGCAGTGGCCCAGACTGATCCCGACTGAGCCTATTACCGGGGCTGATCTCGGCTGAACGGCAGACCGCAGGAGGACGATGAGAGACTCACAAGTGCTTATGGAGCTGGAGGAAGCTCCGGGTGAGTATAAAATCTTTCAGATCCCGCAGCTCTGGTTTACTTTGAAAAAAAACATTTTCAACGAAAGTCAGCAATGGCACTTTCCATGTTTCTCTTTGTTTAAAATACTTAAAGGGAACCTTAACTGAATGGCGGGTAAAGAGTTTTACTTACCTGGGGCTATTACCAGCCCCCTGCAGCAGTCCTGTGCCCTCGGCGCCGCTCTGGAATCCTCTGGTCCCCCGCTGTCACTTAGTTTCGTTTTTGACGACTCACCAGTCGCCGGCCGCCATGCGTATTATTGGACGCATTCACCAATGCAATTAGCGCTACTGCGGACCGCAACGCGTACAAAAATACGCGTTGCCGTATTCCGCACGCGTAGATATGCGGCAACGCGTATTTTTGTACGCGTTGCGGTCCGCAATAACGCCAATTGCATTGGTGAATGCGTCCAATAATACGCATGGCGGCCGGCGACTGGTGAGTCGTCAAAAACGAAACTAAGTGACAGCGGGGGACCAGAGGATTCCAGAGCGGCGCCGAAGGCACAGGACTGCTGCAGGGGGCTGGTAATAGCCCCAGGTAAGTAAAATTCTTTACCCCCGTTTCAGTTAAGGTTCCCTTTAAAGGATACACAAGGTGACATGATGAGAAACACATATGTATGTACAGTGCAAAGCACAGTATGCTGCGTTCCTTTTTATCTTTCTCTTCCTAAAAGAGTTAAAAATCAGGTATGCAAGTGACAGCTCCTGTCTGGGTCGTTACTGATCAGAAATTACAGCCATAAAACACTTTTCTAGCAGAAAATGGCTTCTGGGAGCAGGAGCTCTGGCATACTTCAATGCATGTGTCGTTGAGCAAAGGCAATGAGAAAAGGAAAAAACTTAAAAAGGAGATTCAAAAATAAAATAAAACTGGTAGATATCTAAAAAAAAAAAAAAAAAAAAAAAAATTTTTAGGAGGAGGAGGATAGATACAAATGTTTATCTCATTAATTAATTTTCACCTCGTGTTTCCTTTAATAAATTCAAGTACAGCCGTTCTTCAAAATTAAAAATCGGTGGCAGTATTTTTTTAAGCAAAAAACATCTTTAGTAAAATTGTGAAGAAGGGTGATCCAGCAAGCAAATATCAGATACATAAACAAAAATATTGGTAGTTATTTTGTAAGTCCTGCTTTTCTGCTCAAAAAAATAACCTGTGGCTGCGTTTGCTACAGTTTTTCTTCTGGTAATTGTTCTTCCCCAAAACTTACCAGGGCATTAGCACAGTTTAGTGCAATCTTCTGCATAAATAGAGCATCTTCTTTGTCTTTAATTACAAATTTGTTCAAATAGTCCAAAAATTCCTCATTCCTTCTGAATTGTAATTCCTGTATGGGTGACATCTCGTCCTCTGGACACTTACTCGATGCAGTATAACTAATCCTGCAGTTGGATTGAAGTGGTTCCATGGCGACTTGGGCTGGGTTGTTAACATCATTTATTTCCTGGATTTCTTTGCGGCCAAACGTCTTGCAAATTCTATATGCATTGGCTCTGAGATCTCTGGCGTAGTCTTCCTTCTGAGGGAACATTTCTGGCTTGATGGCCAGCTCGCTGTGGTGTTTGTTGATATAACGTTCCAGGTGGCCTACGCCCATCAGATGAACGGGCATATGACACCAGTCACCCTTCACACTACAAAGCCGGCAGGTGTATACATACACACAGCTCACGTGCATCTCCACTACATATTCCAGACCCAACATGGGATAGTCTTTCAAGTGCATTTCCAGCAAATATTTCAATCTGCCCAACTCCTTCAGCCACTGAGGTGTGGTGCTCAGTAAGTTCATTCTATGCTTCTTTTTCATAAGATGGTCACACAAACTTTTATATGACCGCAAGGCTAAGTTGCAGTGATGGCAAATACAACCCCCAATCATTATGAAGTCGCTCAGTGCGTCATCAGTCCATTTTAATTCGACTTCCTGAACATCTTTACCTTTGGGCGCCAATGTTCCCATACCAGGCTTCTCATGGTTCTTTGCTTGGATTTTTTTACGGCCGTAACTTTCCTGAACCTTAAAGGCAAGTCTTCTTAATCTTTGGGGTATGGAATGAACTGACTGGCTGAACAGTGGTTTTTTATTGCTGTTCAGCAGCTCCTTGTGGTGGTTTTGGATATAGAGTGTCATGTGGGAAACGGACATGATATGTCGAACTGTGCCATAAAGGTTACAACTCTTATTACACAGCTGGCAAGTGTAACTATATGAGTCGTGTGTCTTCTCCTCAAAGATGTATTCTAAGCCCAAAATGGGTTCCTCCTTCACATAGGTATCCAGAATATACTGCAGTTTATCGTTTTCCAGATGATGCTGCATGGCTGCAGAGCGGACCAATTTGTTTCTGTGTTGAACTCCCATGATGTGCTTACAGAGATGCGTTATGGTGAAGTGAGAAACCTTGCAGAGGGTACAGGAATACGGTCCAGTACGATGTTCCGTGGGGGAGTCAGAAGTGGCGCCTGTTTCTCTGAAAGCTCTTTTCCGGGGTAAAGGCTTCGCCGGTGTCACTTTTGGCTGTGAAACTACAACATCTATAGCTTTGCCTTGAGAGGGTAGGGCACCGATTTCCTCACCGATATCCTTAGAGGACGCATTGGCCACTTTGGCTGGGATTGATGTAAGAACAGGTTTATTGACTTGAATTTTATTGTTCCCGCATTTTTTGTAGATAGTCAGGGCAGCCAGTCTCAGATCTCTCATGTAGTCGGCCTGTGACGGGTACTTCTTGCCGGACAGCGACAGCTCCCTGTGGTGATGGTCGATGTAACCGGTCATGTGATCCGCATCAAGAATATGGTGGACGGTCTCCAGCCAGTTACACTGCTCCACATTGCACAGCCTACAGCTGTAACTGTAAGAGAAGCACCTCTGCTCCTCCACTATATACTCCAGGCCCAGCAGAGGCTCCTCCCCCAGGTGGGTGTCCAGGAAGTACTGCACCCGTCCTATTTCCTTCACCTGCTCGGGAGAGCTCTGCTGCAGGTTCGTTCTGTGCTTCTCCCCCATCACGTGATCGCACAGCGCCTGCACCGAGATGCACGAGATCCGGCAGAGCCTGCAGGAGCGGCTGAACACCAGCGCCGCCATGATAGCGATTGTTTACCCCTTGCGTCACTTCCGGAAGCGGCGTCCCGGGTACTGTCTACGGCGCGCGTCCCCGTCTGTCAATGACAATGCGCGCTCCCGGGTAACCCACACTATATACGCCTCCTCACGTTTACCACGCCCCCTAATTTATCACGCCTCCTAACGTGTGACCTTCTTTCCTGCACTGTCAGTTTCATTACTGCATCCTCCTGAGTCCTGATGCATTATAATGATTACAGTATATTCATATGGTGCTGATGATGCCATCCACAGCATTTCAGTATAAAGCCGTTACTAATGGTGCATTTCCACAGTGAAAATCTTTTCACTTAAGTAAAAAATTAGCACTTCTTTTCTAGCACTTCGCTGTTTGTGTTCGAAAGGCAGATAGCAAAGCTAATCACATAGCCTTTTCTTTTTATCATTATTGTTACTATTTAGTATTTATATAGCGCTGACATCTTCCGTAGCGCTGTACAGATAATATAACTCTCAGATGAGCTCAGGATCGAATCCCTACCATAGTCATATTTCCATCGTAGGAGCTGCAAATATTTATCACTGCGCCTGCGAGCATCCTCAATCATGCTCCTGCGCATGCACAGTACGCGGAAATATCGTACTACGCATGTGCAGGATGCTTCCGGTGACAGAAGCATGAACAAGGACGCACCCGGCCAGGACAATGCAGGCGCAGTGGCTGGTGACTGGTTCTGTCGCCAAAATTGAAACCTGGTCACTGCAGGCACAGGGTGGATGCAGGGGGCCGGTAGAAGCCACAGGTGAGTTAAACATTTTTTTTTCACGACTTTAAACGGTTTCCTTTAATCAAGGTACCCTTGCGATCAGTAAAACACATGGATGGATGAAGTGTAGTAGTCATGTGACACGGCTTGGAACGCAGCATGGGAAGCGCCGTGGGATGGGTTAATGACTAAGGGCTTGATTAACAAAGCGGTGCTAACTGTTAGCACGCCAGTGAAATCCCCCTTAGCACGTCTAAACCAGCTTTCGTGCGCAAAACTTTATGCACGTAAAACTTTATGCGCGCACTGCACAGAGCGCAGGGCGCTCCGCGCGAAGTGCCCATTAAAGCCTATGGGACTTAGCGCGCGCAAAACTTTGCGCGCGATCTGATTGAGAAATCTGGTGCTAACCTACTTAGTACCCTTAGGGATGCTCGGAAAATTCAGCGGAATTATAAATTCCGTGATTCTGGCCGGAATTAGGATAATTCCGATAGTCAAAACGGAATTCCTATACCTCTCAAACGGAATTCCGTGGAAATTTTATAATTCCGACGGAATTTTCCGGAATAGCACAAAATCTCTCTCTCTCATCCTCTCTCATCCTCTCTCATCCTCTCTCATCCTCTCTCATCCTCTCTCATCCTCTCTCATCCTCTCTCATCCTCTCTCATCCTCTCTCATCCTCTCTCATCCTCTCTCATCCTCTCTCATCCTCTCTCATCCTCTCTCATCCTCTCTCATCCTCTCTCATCCTCTCTCATATCAGGCAGTAGGGAATTGCAGATTTTCAAAACAGCTTATATACCATAGCTGGGATTTGAACCCAGGATGCAGTGTGTAGTAGGTATCTGTCTTAACCTCTAGACCATGACCCACACTACATGCTAAAGCTGGCCTAGCATAAACCATACTACCATTATGATCAATTCGATAGAAAAAGTAGCATGATTAAGGATTTGTGCTTTTTAAAAAGCATGCTTATATACCATAGCTGGGATTTGAACCCAGGACGCAGTGTGTAGTAGGTATCTGTCTTAACCTCTAGACCATGCCCCACACTACATGCTAAAGCTGGCCTAGCATAAACCATACTACCATTATGATCAATTCGATAGAAAAAGTAGCATGATTAAGGATTTGTACTTTTTGAAAAGCATGCTTATATACCATAGCTGGGATTTGAACCCAGGACGCAGTGCGTAGTAGGTATCTGTCTTAACCTCTAGACCATGACCCACACTACATGCTAAAGCTGGCCTAGCATAAACCATACTACCATTATGATCAATTCGATAGAAAAAGTAGCATGATTAAGGATTTGTAATTTTTGAAAAGCATGCTTATATACCATAGCTGGGATTTGAACCCAGGACACAGTGCGTAGTAGGTATCTGTCTTAACCTCTAGACCATGACCCACACTACATGCTAAAGCTGGCCTAGCATAAACCATACTACCATTATGATCAATTCGATAGAAAAAGTAGCATGATTAAGGATTTGTACTTTTTGAAAAGCATGCTTAAATACCATAGCTGGGATTTGAACCCAGGATGCAGTGTGTAGTAGGTATCTGTCTTAACCTCTAGACCATGCCCCACACTACATGCTAAAGCTGGCCTAGCATAAACCATACTACCATTATGATCAATTCGATAGAAAAAGTAGCATGATTAAGGATTTGTACTTTTTGAAAAGCATGCTTATATACCATAGCTGGGATTTGAACCCAGGACGCAGTGCGTAGTAGGTATCTGTCTTAACCTCTAGACCATGACCCACACTACATGCTAAAGCTGGCCTAGCATAAACCATACTACCATTATGATCAATTCGATAGAAAAAGTAGCATGATTAAGGATTTGTAATTTTTGAAAAGCATGCTTATATACCATAGCTGGGATTTGAACCCAGGACACAGTGCGTAGTAGGTATCTGTCTTAACCTCTAGACCATGACCCACACTACATGCTAAAGCTGGCCTAGCATAAACCATACTACCATTATGATCAATTCGATAGAAAAAGTAGCATGATTAAGGATTTGTACTTTTTGAAAAGCATGCTTAAATACCATAGCTGGGATTTGAACCCAGGATGCAGTGTGTAGTAGGTATCTGTCTTAACCTCTAGACCATGACGCACACTACATGCTAAAGCTGGCCTAGCATAAACCATACTACCATTATGATCAATTCGATAGAAAAAGTAGCATGATTAAGGATTTGTAATTTTTGAAAAGCATGCTTATATACCATAGCTGGGATTTGAACCCAGGACGCAGTGCGTAGTAGGTATCTGTCTTAACCTCTAGACCATGACCCACACTACATGCTAAAGCTGGCCTAGCATAAACCATACTACCATTATGATCAATTCGATAGAAAAAGTAGCATGATTAAGGATTTGTACTTTTTGAAAAGCATGCTTAAATACCATAGCTGGGATTTGAACCCAGGATGCAGTGTGTAGTAGGTAACTGTCTTAACCTCTAGACCATGACGCACACTACATGCTAAAGCTGGCCTAGCATAAACCATACTACCATTATGATCAATTCGATAGAAAAAGTAGCATGATTAAGGATTTGTACTTTTTGAAAAGCATACTTATATACCATAGCTGGGATTTGAACCCAGGACACAGTGTGTAGTAGGTATCTGTCTTACCCTCTAGACCATGAACCACACTGCATGGTAGTAGGTATCTGTTTTACCCACTAGACCATCAACCACACTCAGGGCCAGGCTTTAGCATGTAGTGTGGTCAGAGGTGGGACAAGGTCCTTCAGCACCCAAGGCTGAGACAGCAAAGTGCGCCCCCCCCATCCCTCCCACCCCAGCTGTCACACACTGATTGCTATTACACTAAGAGGTGCCCCAGGGCCCCCAACCTCCCCAACACCTTAATCTCTACTTATCTGGCTTGCAGTCGCTGCCATGTATCACCTTTTCTTATTTCTTTCTGCTTCAAACACAATTGGGAATGACAGCTGAATGAATTGTGCACCCCCTCCTACACTGCACCCTGAGGCTGCAGCCTCTCCAGCCTCTGCCTCAGCCTAGCCCTGAGTGTGGTTGATGGTCTAGAGGGTAAGACAGATACCTACTACACTCTGAGTCCTGGGTTCAAATCCCAGCTATGGTATATAAGCTGTTTTGAAAATCTGCAATTCCCTACTGCCTGATATAAGAGGATGGATGGAGAGGAGGAGGAGTTTTTAAAATTATTCCGTATATGTCGGAATTCCGCGGAACAGCCCCGGAATCCGGTCGGAATGAAACGGTAACGGAATTCCTGTATGACGGAATGCGGAATTGTCTCGGAAACGGAAATGGGCTCTTCCGACCATGCCTGAGTACCCTGGTTAACACGTCTAAAGACTTTAAGGGCTTGTTTCCACTGTTGCGACGCGATTTCGGCCGCAATCCGACGCTTGTAAAAACGCATGCGGATGCGTTTCCACATGCGTTTTTACCCGCGATTTCGCGTGCGATTTCGCATGGCAGGGTGCCATGCGAAATTAACCATGACACTGCCAGGGCAAAATAAAATTGGAAAAGGTGCGAAATCGCACGCGAAATCGCGGGTAAAAACGCATGTAAAAACCGCATGCGTTTTTACTATTAAATACATTAGCGGCGATTCGCACGGATTCCCGACGCAGGCGAAATCGTTGGCTCTTTTGTGCGTTTTTTTACCGCTGAAAAAAACGCACATCACCAACGCTACAGTGGAAACAGGCCCACCCACTTGCATACCATGTGCGAATCTGCATGCGTTGGACGCATGCAGATTCGCGATAGTGGAAACGAGCCCTAAACGTGCTAAGTAGGTTAGCACTGCTTTGTGAATCAAGCCCTAAGGATGCTGGGTAAGTTCAACCCCCCCTCACACACCCACACAGCTACACTGATTAGGAGGATGAAATCCAAATGAAACCCATTTGGATTTCATCCGAGTTTGATCCGGAACTCATCCCTGTTTCCTATGGCCCAGTACCCACTAAACGTAAAGCTGAACTGAAAGCTTTTTCACAATGCACTGCTATGGAAAAACCACATACCAATGCATTAAGTGTAAAAGAACCCTTAGGGCTCATTTCCTCTAGGGGGGATTCCCCGCACGCAATTTCAGACAGAATTGCAGCCCATTGATATCAATAGGCGGTTTCAGAATTCGCGTGTGGGGAAAAAACGGACGGATGGCAGAAATTTTCCACATTACATCAGTCAATAGGAGGAGAACAAGCTCGACACTACTGACACATTTATTGCAATGGAAGGTACATATGTAGGGCAGGATCTAAGGCACTGTAGGCAGGTGTCTATAGGCACCTGATGTTGAAAAGGCAGCTCACTACCCATCGTGAGTGCCGCCATCCTTCCTTCCCTATGCAGAGTCCTGATGAGAGTGTAAATGGGAGGTTACTCACCCAGCTCCCAGCATTCCACTGATGAGATCTCCCTTCAGTCAGGGGCACCTCTAGCTACGTATGCCCCACACTGTGTTGGGCAAGGAATTTTTGCAGAAAGCGGTATGCCTGACAGTACCGGGCATGCCGCTCAGGGGGTTTCCCTGGGTACAGGAGCCCCACAGTAAAAGTTAGCCAGACGCAGGGGCTCCTGTACAATGTGGCCAGCGATAAGGATGTTAGCTATAGTGAGTCCCACCCCCTATGCAGCCCCTATATAAATACCCAGCCTTGTTCCAGCGATGGCTGCAGACTCCCTGCACAGCCGTGGTATTCTCTGCGATAGGGAGGATCAGGACAGACGTCATGACGTCACATGACATCAGTCCCGATCCTCCGCATACCGGAAGATATGCGGAGCTGTGCAGGGAGGCTGGAACGATCGCTGGTACGAGGCTGAGTATGTATATAGCAGCTGCATTGGGGGTGGGGACCACTATAGCTAACATCCTAATTGCTGGCCACATTGTCCTGGGGGACACCTACCAAGCCTATCCTGGGCGACACCTGCACCTAACTAGCCTATCCTGGTGGACACCTACCTACCCTATACTGGGACTCCTGCACCTAACTAGCCTATCCTGGGGAACTCCTGCACCTAACTAGCCTATCCTGGGGGACACCTGTACCTAACTAGCCTATTCTGGGGGACACCTGCACCTAACAAGCCTATTCTGGGGGACACCTGTACCTCCCTAGCTTATCCTGGAGGACACCTGTACCTACCTAGCCTATACTGAGTAACACCAGTACCTACCTAGCCTATACTAGGGGACACCTGTACCTTCCTAGCCTATACTAGGGGGCACCTGTACCTACCTAGCCCATACTGAGCGACACCTGTACCTACATAGTCTATACTGGGGATCACCTGTACCTACCTAGTCTATACTGGGGGACACCTGTACCTACCTAGTCTATACTGGGGGACACCTGCACTTAACTAGCCTATCCTGGGGGACTCCTGCACCTAACTAGCCTATCCTGGGGGACACCTGTACCTAACTAGCCTATTCTGGGGGACACCTGCACCTAACAAGCCTATTCTGGGGGACACCTGTACCTCCCTAGCTTATCCTGGAGGACACCTGTACCTACCTAGCCTATACTAGGGGACACCTGTACCTTCCTAGCCTATACTAGGGGGCACCTGTACCTACCTAGCCCATACTGAGCGACACCTGTACCTACCTAGTCTATACTGGGGGACACCTGTACCTACCTACCCTACACTAGGGGACACCTGTACCTAGATAGCCTATAATGGGGGCACCTAGATCTGACTACCTACCTACAATAATCTGCGGGGGATTCTGAAGACAGATGGGCACCGCGAGGTGGGCGACAGGTCAGGTAATGTATAAATGCACACACAGGGGTAAATATTTACACTAAGGGGGCAGCAGCGAGGCAACGGGCACGACCAATTCCTGAGCTATGTCATGTTGAAATTTATCGTGAATCGGCCTGCGGAGTACGGGCAGCCTACCGATCTCTCTGTAATCAGATTTGATTAGAGAAAGATGTGTCTCTTGGTCGAATCTGCTCATCATCTCTAGATGTATGGCTACCTTTACATTTGTATTAGAACAGGTTGAGCAGCTGCAGCTTGGAAGTATAAATGAGCAGAGATTTTGTGGAGTAAATTTAAATTTAGTTTAGTTTTTGTTTCAAGCTCAAAATGTACACTAGACCTTTGCTTGACACCAGGGGCGTTTCTAAGAGCCCCCGGGCCCCCCTGGAGAAATTGTGAGCGGGCCCCCCTACCCCCAGGGCCCGCTCGTGGCTGTTTTGGGGGGCTGGAGGGGTCGCACCATGAGGGGAAAGCTATGGCCACATTCAGCGGGGAGAGGGGAAGGTCCCCCGCCTCCCTCACCTCATACTTTCCCCTCTGCGCTCCCCTCCAGCTTCAATAGCTATACAAGTGCAGCAGAGCGGCGGGCAGCAGCAGGCAAAAATACCTTCCGTGCGTCCGGACGCTTCTTGCTCTAGTGACTGACGCGACTTCCTGTTTTATACAGGAAGTCGCGTCAGTCACTAGAGCGAGAAGTGTCCGCGCTGGAACGCACAGAAGGTATGTTTGCCTGCCGCTCCGCTGCACTTATATAGCTATTGAAGCTGGAGGGGAGCACAGAGGGGAAAGCCCGAGGTGAGGGAGGGGGGGGGGACCTTCCTCCCTCCCCGACGAGTGTTGCCATAGCTTTCCCCTCATGGTGCGACCCCTCCAGCCCCCCAAAACGGCCACGAGCGGGCCCCAGGGGGGGGGGGGCGGGCCCCATGCTTGACACATTTTGATAAGTTATAGGAAAAAAGGTTATGAAAATTAACTGGATCACTTTTTGCACAGAAATCCAGCAGAAACTAAACGCCAGAAAGGTTAATACTGAGGGTACTTCTGGCTACCTAATACTAAGGGGCACCTGCAGCTACCTCAGACGGGAAAGGGAAGTAAGGGAGAAGTGACATCTGGGACAGTCAGCACATATGGGGTGCGGTTCAGCGGGGGTTTGTAAGTTCCTGGGGGGCGAAGGCAAAGGTGCCAGGAGATCTGTGCCTATAGGCCCCTGTGAGGTATTCCGGGCCTGTAACATATGCATGTAGATGTGAGGTAGATGCACTACTTATGAAGGCATGTGCTGGGGTGCAGGATCAAGGCAGTAGGTGTCCGGGGGGGGGGGGGGGGGGGGGCTATTCCATTGTATTGAGCACAGTAAACATTTGGGACTCTGACAGCGTATGTGTTTCTTACTGCAGGACATACATCTGTTTGCCTGCCTCCTTCCTCTACTTTGCTGCAATTTTTCACATTACGCATGCAAATCCCCATAGCCGTGCGTGGCAAGGATAGATGGATCCGGATGCATACTAACATCAGACCAAGTCATGGCGGGAGTCACGCAGACAGATGCCACCTCAACGGAACCAGGCCTTTAGCAATTTTCCTCGTTGATTGCAAGCATTGCGATCAAATCTTCCAGAGATAGATGTTCCATCATGCCGGCCCTGTTGCAATTTTGATCGATATTCAGCCAAAATTGATTAAAATTCTCGATTCCATGTGATGGAAGATCTTTTTTGGGGCGGGAGCTGAGTTAGATTGATGGCCCATAGTGTTGCATTGCACTGAGCACTTTGATAGATATTCAATAGAGTTCATACTGAAATCAACGGAATGTCTACTTGTAGTGTGTTGAAGGATTTGATCCCCCTCTGTGATCAGATTCTGATCTGAGAGGGATCGATCTTGTGGCCATTTATTAATGTATGGGTACCTTTACTACAGGGGCGTTGCTAGGATCCTAAGAGATCCGAAGCACTTTTGGGCACTCCAGCTGGAAAACGGGTGTGGCCACGCACCAGAATGTGGGTGTGGTCATGGGTGGAGCCAAATTTACATGAGCTTAACAGCGGTCCAAGTAAGCCTGACCAGCAAAATGTTGAGAGTTACTTCTGTACTTGCTGGTCTGGCTTTCTTCTGGACGGGGCTGGCCTGCCGCCAGGTTATCTGGCAGTTCCCTCATAGCATTCCCTGGCCTTTTAGTGGACCCCCTCCCATTCTCCCACGGGCCCCCTATGGAGGCACCATAACTCAGAAGAACCACAATTCCCTGCATGCCCCCATAAAGGCATCACAGCACTCAGTATGCCTACATAGAGGTGCCACAGTGCCCAGCATACCCCCGATTGATGCCGCACAGCTCCCAGCATGCCCACCCTTAAGGCACCACAGCTGGCTCTTCCTGGGGGAAATTCGGGACACCCCAGAATAGATCCAGGGCACGTGCCACTGATCTTTGAGGCTAGCAACGCCCCTGCTTTAAGAAATTCATGCTCGCTGAGGCCCCCTCTATTGGGTAATATATATAAACATTGTCTCGCTGTGTGGGACTCCTTCAAATATTCTCAGGGTCTCCTGACTCCCACTCTACATTTACTGCCTATTTTAGAGAACCCACTTTTTGCCCCGGCATATGAAAATCCTACTGCATTTCGTTGGTGGCTCTCTAAAAAGATATACTTGGTCCAAGACCTGGTCAGGAACTGATCCCCTGGTCTGACCTCCAGGAAAAATATCAGATCCCGAACTCAGAACTTTTTCGGTATCACCAATTGAAACACTGGATAGGATCCCTCTTAGCACCTCACCAGGATCGAAGTTTTTCCTTATCCTGCTTTGAACGGGCGTGTGTTCAGAACCCAGGGGGTCGTGGTCTCATCAGCTCCTTATATTCCGTTCTAAATAACCCATCGGCCTAACTTTTCTCACGCTTATGTGAGCAGTTGGGAACATGATCTAAGGGGTTCCAAGGAAATAGAAGAGTGGAGATCGGTCTGGGACACCATTAATCATATCTCAATTAATTTAAATCTTATAGAATCCTGTATAAAGATCCTGATGAGATGGTACTGGGTGCCAGCTAGACTGGTGCATTTAGGTGGGCCTGGCTCTTGTTTTAGGGGTTGTACGGCAAAAGGTGACCTATTACATACCTTCTGGAAGTGTCCCATGCTATCCCGCTTCTGGACTAAAGTTTACAAACTGATACAAGCAGTTTTTCATATCCCTCTTCAGAAAGACCCTTGGTCGGCCTTATTACATTTCAAAGTAGATTCCCTTTCAAAGCACCAAAGGGCTTTGTGTCACTTTATTTTTGTTGCGGCCAAACAAATAGCCAGAGCTTGGAGACAGCAATTAGTCCCCTTTGAAGAAGTGAAAAATAGGATTAATAACTTTATGGTACAGGAAAGGCTAGCAGGGATACTCCTGGATAGGTCACCTAAGATTGATAAGATCTGGCAGCCCTGGAAGGACTATTTGACCATAACAGGTAGGAGTTAATACCGCTTATGTTAGGGGATCCACTGGTGTCTAAGAGCGCACGGTTGCGGTCCTAGTGCCAGAGTCTTCCACCCCTTTTCCCTCTTTCTTCTCATCTTTTTCTTTTCTCCCTCTCTTTCCTCTTCTCCTTTATCCCCCCTTTCTTCTCTTTTTCTTGGGGTTGGGGGGTGGGAGGGCTTTTAGGGGAGGGATATGGGTCAGTTATGAGATTGAGTTCATAAGATTTAGGGGAACTCGGCCATTCTGGGTCGGAATCCGGTTGGTCGGATAAAGGGGTGGCAATTAGCCTCCCTATTTCGTTAACTGACACTGTACGGCATGCCACCTTTCGCTTTTGTGAAAATGTTATGCTAACATGGTTACTGTCATGCTGTCCAGTTCTGGGTGAATATTAATCCCATGCTGGTGTTGTATCTCTATCTTGAAAACTTTCAATAAAAAATTTGAACAGAAAGAAATTCATGCTCGATGCAGTGAATCACAATGGGCCATTGGTGTACTGTTTCATATTCATAACAGGTAGCGCTGGGAATACTATCTAGTAGTTACAAATAGTACAAAAGCTACTTTTTGTAACTACTACATAGTATTCCCAGCACCACCCGTTTTGAATATAAAATATACTTTTGCTTATACTAGGTATGGTGGGTACCCTAATATACAGGCCAGCAGCGGGTGAAAGTTAGATACAGACATCTAAGCGCCCTCAACCTTTTTTCTCAGATGGTGTACTGCTTCGCCCCGTGCAAGCGAGATCTTCTGTCCGTATCGATCGATAATTTAGATCAAAATTACGATCAGGCTGGCAAGTTGCTATATCAACCTCCGACAGATTCAATCACAGTGATCAAATCTGCTAGGGAAAGTTGACTAGCATATGGGTACCCTTACTCCGATCCTCTACCATCCAATTCCTGAAGTCTTTAGCAAACCTCAGCCTGACTCCTCCTTGCTTCTCTTTAATGGGCTTTTTTTTCCTGGCATTGCATGATTCCAGCCCTGTTCTTGCCATGCTCTTCACCCCAGTCTCGGTTTGCCACCCTTTTTGAAGGTCATGGTTCCTGAGTGACATTCAAATGAGGAAAACAGAAAGGGAGAGGGGGCTCAATCCTATTATTAAAGAGAACCTGAACTGAAAATTAAAAGTCAAAATACACATAAACGCGCATATTTACCTCCCGTGTAGTCTACTACTCAATCTCTTTCTCTTCTCCTGCGTCCCATTTGTCCACTGTGATCAATGAAATTCTCTGTCCTCCATTTTGAAAATGGCCATTACCCCATAACAGCTTCTTGGTCAGCACACTGTTAAACTGTAATATCGCCCACTTGAGCCATAGGGAAACATGGACATTACCTTGCAGATTCAGTTGTAACTGACAGCAGCTGATATATAACAAAGCAACTGGTATATTTTCATACAAAATATTGTCAGAACTGGAAGAGATAACTGTTAGAAGAAAATGGTGAGCTTCTGAAAGAAACTGGCGGTGAGGTAAATATGTAATATTCATTTGCAGCTACGTCATGTGTTTATTTTACATAATTTTACTCAGTTCAGGTTCCCTTTAAAGCAGCCATACTATGCCGAGAAAAAAAAAACACTTATAAGTAGATAAATACTTGCTCTACTTACATAACAGATGTATTGTAATGTCCATGTTTTGATTTCAGTGAATTTTCTATAGTAAATAATATGAATTCTATTCTTGGCATTTGCCATCTTGGATTCCCTCTGGCTGAAGCCAATACTTATGTAATTTCCTCCCTTACTTTTTTTCCCCCTGGAATTCCCTCTGTTATAGCTAACTTGCTTTGTAAAAACGTGAGCACAGCAAGATCTGATTCCAGCCTCATGTCACACTGAACTGCCATCAGGCAATCACTGCAGAGCAAAAATGTGGTAGGGGAGATGACAAGTTTCCTTCTCGTCAGCAATGTACCAAATAGAGTATATAAAGAGAGGGAGGCCGCTACACTCACATTGCAATTTCCAAAAGGGAGCAGGGAAATCAGATGCCAGTCCAATGGAATCGAAGAAGGATGTCCCGCTACACCAGATGGATGGGTTGTAGAAAAATCTTTATTCCGACATCATGGTACACAAGTAAAAGCTTACACATATGGGAGTAGTGTGTAGCTCCTTAATCATAGTGTCATAGCTATAAGCTATGACTAAGGAGCCATACACTGCTCCAACATACGTAAACTTTTACTTGCGGCAGCCAGAATTATCCACTGCTCCCATCTCTCCGCAACGGCGGATCCCCTCCTTGAATCCCTCCACTGGCTTCCTATCCAGTCCAGAATCAGATTCAAGATATTGTGTCTGACCTACAAAATCTGACCACAAAACCTGTCCAAACTATATTTCTGATCTCACTCAGAGGTACACACCTAGCCGCTCACTCCGCTCTTCCAATAAACTTTGCATAACCGCCCCGCCCCCCGCACCACCCAATCCCATGCACGCCTCCAGGACTTCTCAAGAGCTGCTCCAACACTATGGAACTCCCTACCTCCACCCATTAGGGCAGCCCCCTCCTTCAACATCTTAAAGAAGGCCCTCAAAACTCACCTTTTCACTCTGGCCTACCACCCCTCACAATTGCTCTAAACCCACAGCTTAACTCGGGTCCCCTACCTTTCGTGTCCTTACCTCTCCCTCTAGATTGTAAACCGTTGGGCAGGGTCCTCCTCCTTTTGTGTCTTACCTGATCATGCACCTCCAATACTGTGAACCCATGCTATGCATTTGAGTGAACCTAACTAGCCTAATCTCCATGCTCCCCTCCAGTGACTAAGCATTACCTTGTACTCATACTGTGCTGCGTGATCTGGTTTCTTGTATTCCTGTATTTTTATATTGCTGTATGTCACCCCTAAATATTGTCTGTAACCTAAACTAATGTCCAGCTCTGCGTAATATGTTGGCGCTTTATAAATACAATAAATAAATAGTGGACCAATTATGTCGGAATAAAGATTTTTTTACAACCCATCCATCTGGTGTAACGGGACATCCTCCTTCGATTCTATTGTACCAAATAGAGTCAGTCTGACTGAGAGAAGATATATTACAGCAGAAACTTTTCTGATTATATTGGAATGATTGCAATGCAGGGTTAGGCTGCAGGCTGCATGATAAACAGAGCAGTAGGTAAATGGTATTTGATTTTGCGGCTGACAATAGGACTCCAAAAGGGCTAATTTACAAATGATATACTGTATGTTGAAATTGATCAGCCTTCAGCCATTCTTGATTCATCCACGTGACATCACGTTACAATATCACGTTATCTATAATAAAACCCTCAAGTAGTGGATGCGGCAACGCTGTTTTATATTCTAGTTTCGCCCGACACTGCAATGGACAGCAGTTCACGGTTGATTGTCATAAAAAAGCAATAACACTCATTATCTTTCAGTGGACAAAGGAGAGAAACCGACTCTCATTCTAGTCCATCCAGGTAATAATTCTGACAGAGTAAAACTTCGAGAACACATCGTGTCAAGAATTCTATGTGTACATTGCTGGAAACAATGACCTCTTGTGGAAAGATGGATCATCTAAGAAGTATGACAAGACATAGTAGTGGCTGGATAGTGTAATGGTTAAGGGCTCCGCCTCTGACACAGGAGACCTGGGTTTAAATCTCGGCTCTGCCTGTTCAGTAAGCCAGCACCTATTTCAGTAAGCCAGCACTAAGGAGTTTCTTGGGCAAGTCTCCTTAACACTGCTACTGCCTACTGAGTGCGCTCTAGTGGCTGCCTCGCAAGCGCTTTGAGTCCGACAGGAGAAAGGCGCTATACAAATACTGCAATTATTATAGGCTTAAAGAGACACTGAAGCAAGACATCAGCTCTCATATATAGCAGGGGCATGTGTGTCCCTGCTAAAACGCTTCTATCCCGCGGCTTAACGGGGGTCCCTTCACCCCCAACCCGCCCCCCGCAAAAGTTGGTCGCAGACTTGGTCGCTAAATTTCTCTTCCTGAAGGCAGGGCTAACGGCTGCAGCCCTGCCTCCCAGCGCGTCTATCAGACGCGCATCGCCGCCTCTCCCCCGCCCCTCTCAGTGAAGGAAGACTGAGAGGGGCGGGGGAGAGACAGAGATACGCGTCTGACAGACGTGCGTGGGGCAGGGCTGCGGCAGTTAGCCCTGCCCCAATGCGGAAACGCTCCCCCGCATTACGGAGGGGATTTGGGGGGACAGGGACCCCCGTTAAGCCGCGCGATAGCGGCGTTTTAGCAGGGGCACACATGCCCCTGCTATATATGAGGTCTGAAGCAAGATCTATTCTCGCTTCAGACTCTCTTTAACCACCCTGGCGTTCTATTAAGATCGCCAGGGCAGCTGCGGGAGGGTTTTTTTTTAATAAAAAAAAAACTATTTCATGCAGCCAACTGAAAGTTGGCTGCATGAAAGCCCACTAGAGGGCGCTCCTATCCCATATTTCTGATCGCCTCCGGCGATCCGCAGTAACAAGGAAGGCCGCAATGAGCGGCCTTCCTTGTTTCGTTTTGCTCGTCGCCATGGCGACGAGCGGAGTGACATCATGGACGTCAGCCGACGTCCTGACGTCAGCCGCCTCCGATCCAGCCCTCAGCGCTGGCCGGAACTGTTTGTTCCTGCTGCGCAGGGCTCGGGCGGCTGGGGGGACCCTCTTTCGCCGCTGCACGCGGCGGATTGCCGCGCTGCGGCGGCGATCAGGTAGCACACGCGGCTGGCAAAGTGCCGGCTGCGTGTGTTGCTTTTTACGGGGAGCAAATCGGCCCAGCAGGGCCTGAGCGGCAGCCACCGGCGGTAATGGACGAGCTGAGCTCGTCCATACCGCTAAGGTGGTTAAATGTATGTTATTTTTCTAAAAAGGAATTGTTTAGTTTATGTTTATTTCATAATGATGCGCAGTGGCCCAGACTGATCCTGACTGAGCCTATTACCGAGGCTGATCGCGGCTGAACGGCAGACCGCGGGAGGACGAAGACATGCTTATGGAGCTGGAGGAAGCTCCGGGTGAGTATAAAATCTTTCAGATCCCGCAGCTCTGGTTCACTCTGAAAAAAACATTTTCAAGCAAAAGTCAGCAATGGCACGTTCCATGTTCCTCTTTGTTTAAAATACTTAAAGGATACACAAGGTGACATGATGAGAAAGACATATGTATGTACTGTGCCAAGCATACGTATACTGTGTTCCTTTTTATCTTTCTCTGTCTAAAGAGTTAAAAATTAGCTATGCAAGTGACAGCTCCTGTCTGCGTCGGGCCTGTGTCAGACTAAAGCATAACTCTCACTGATCAGGAATTACAGCCATAAAACACTTCACTGGCAGAAAATGGCTTCTGAGAGCAGGAAAGAGATAAAAAGGATCAGTGGTTTATAGATTTGAGCTCTGGCATACTTCAATGCATGTGTCATTAATCAAAGACAATGCCACAGGAAAAAAATTAAAAAGTAGATTCAAAAATAAAACGGGGGGATATCTAAAAAAAAAATAAAAAAATGTAGGAGTTGGAGGATAGATACAAATGTTTATCTCATCGGTTTCTTTTCACCACGTGTTTCCTTTAATAAATTCAAGTACAGCCATTCTTCAAAATTAAAAATTGGTGGCAGCATTTTTTTTAAGCAAAAAACATCTTTAGTAAAATTGTGAAGAAGAGTAATTTTGACATCCAGCGAGCAAAAATTAGATACATGAACAAAAATATTGGTGGTTCTTTTGTAAGTCCTGCTTTTCTGCTCAAAAAAAATAACCTGTGGCTGCGTTCACTAGTTTTTCTTCTGGTAATTGTTCTTCCCCAAAACTTACCAGGGCATTAGCACAGTTTAGTGCAATCTTTTGCATAAATAGAGCATCTTCTTTGTCTTTAATTACAAAGTTGTTCAAATAGTCCAAAAATTCCTCATTCCTTCTGAATTGTAATTCCTGTATGGGTGACATCTCGTCCTCTGGACACTCACTCGATGCAGTATAACTAATCCTGCTGTTGGTTTGAAGTGGTTGCTTAGTCACTTGGGCTGGGATATTGACATCTTTTACTACCTGGATTTCTTTGCGGCCAAATGTCTTGCAAATTTTATATGCATTGGCTCTGAGATCTCTGGCGTAGTCTTCCTTCTGAGGGATCATTTCTGGCTTGATGGCCAGCTTACTGTGATGTTTGTCGATATAACGTTCCAGGTGGCCTACGCCCATCAGATGAACGGGCATATGACACCAGTCACCCTTCACACTACAAAGCTGGCAGGTGTATACATACACACAGCTCACTTGCATCTCCACTACATACTCCAGACCCAAAACGGGATAGTCTTTCAAGTGCATTTCCAGTAAATATTTTAATCTGCCCAACTCCTTCAGCCACTGAGGTGTGGTGCTCAGTAAGTTCATTCTATGCTTCTTTTTCATCAGATGTTGACACAAACATTTATATGACCCCAAGGATAAGTTGCAGTGATGGCAAATATAACCCCTAATTACATTGAAGTCGCTCAGAGTGTCATCAGTCCATGTTAATTCGACTTCTTGAACATCTTTACCTTTGGACGTCAATGTTCCAATTCCAGGCTTCTCATGGATTTTTTTACGGCCGTAGCTTTCCTGAACCTCAATTGCAATTCTTCTTAGTCTTTTGGTTGTGATGTAACCTGAACTGCTGTCCACTGGTATTCCATCGCCGTTTAGCAGCTCCTTGTGGTGGTTTTGGATATAGAGTGTCATGTGGTTATTGGACATGAGATGACGAAATGTGCAATATAGGTTATTCTTCTCATTACACAGCTGGCAAGTGTAACTATACAAGGAATCTGTATTCTCCTCAAAGATGTACTCTAAGCCCAAAATGGGTTCCTCCTTCACATAGGTATCCAAAATATACTGCAGTTTATCTTTTTCCAGATGATGCTGCATGGCTGCATAGTGATGCAATTTTTTTCTGTGCTTAAAACTCATGATGTGCTTACAGAGATCCGTGACGGTGAAGTGACAAACATTGCAAAGGGTACAGGAATACGGTCCAGTACGGCATTCCATGGAGGAGTCAGAAGTGGAGCCTTTCTCTTTGGCGTCTGTTTCTCTCAAAGCTCTTTTCCGGGGTAAAGGCTTAGCCGGTGTCACTTTTGGCTGTGAAACTACAACATCTATAGCTTTGCCTTGAGAGGGTAGGGCACCGATTTCCTCACAGACATCCTCAGAGGACGCATTGGCCACTTTGGCTGGGATTGATGTAAGAGCAGGTTTATTGACTTGAATTTTATTGTTCCCGCATTTCTTGTAGATAGTCAGGGCGGCCAGTCTCAGATCTCTCATGTAGTTGGCCTGTGACGGGTACTTCTTGCCGGACAGCGACAGCTCCCTGTGGTGTTGGTCGATGTAACCGGTCGTGTGATCCGCATCAAGAATATGGTGGACGGCCTCCAGCCAGTTACACTGCTCCACATTGCACAGCCTGCAGCTGTAACTGTAAGAGAAGCACCTCTGCTCCTCCACTATATACTCCAGGCCCAGCAGAGGCTCCTCCCCCAGGTGGGTGTCCAGGAAGTACTGCACCCGTCCTATTTCCTTCACCTGCTCGGGAGAGCTCTGCTGCAGGTTCATTCTGTGCCTCTCTCCCATCACGTGATCGCACAGCGCCTGCACCGAGATGCACGAGATCCGGCAGAGCCTGCAGGAGCGGCTGAATACCAGCGCCGCCATGACAGCGATTCTTTACCCCGTGCGTCACTTCCGGAAACGGCGTCCCGGGTAACTGTCTGCGGCGCGCGTCGTCCCCGTCTTGATAGTGCGCGCTCCCGGGTTGCCTACACTATATACGCCTCCACACGTTTACCACGCCCCCTAATTCATCACTCCTCCTAATGTCTACCACGCCCTTTAATTTATCAAGCCTCCTACCGCGAGACCTCATTCCTTTCCTGCACTGCACTCACTGTCATTTTCATTGTTCCATCTTCCTGAGTCCTGATGCAATAATGATTATATATTCATATGGTGCTGATGATGCCATCCACAGCATTTCAATATGAAGCCTTTACTAATGGTGCATTTCCACAGTGAAATCACATTGCGCTGTGATCACAATTTTCACCTCTTTTCTAGCACTTCGCTAAGGCAGATCTCAAAGCAAACCACATAGCATAACTTTCTTTTTATTATGATTGTTACTATTTAGCATTTATATAGCACTGCCATCTTCCGTAGCGCTGTACAGATAATATAACTGTCCCTCAGAGCAGGGGCATAACTAGAAATCACTGGGCTCCCCTGCCAACCCCCTCGTTTTCTGCACAGGTAAACTGAGAACCAATGTTATTCAATTGGCTAGTGCACACTTGAATGTGTGTTTTCCCCATGCAGATAAACGAGACCTCTTATGCTGGGCATACACGGCCGATGCGCCCTTATCAATCGAGCTGCTGATGGCTCGATTGATAATTTCCGACAGGTCCGATCAGGGCCGGCCCGCTCATGAGGCGGGGTGAAACATTTGCCTCAGGCGGCAGATCTGGGGGATCCATGGACGCTGGGGGCCACCCGCCGAGCTGGAGGGGTAGAGGGCAGAAAGGGGGTATTGAGCCTAGCGGCAGGGAGGGGGGTCGGACCCCCCCTCCCTCGCCTGGGTCCCCCGATTTGCGCTCCTCCTCCAGCGTTAAGTACAAGCCTGCATATGTTGAAGACGCAACGGGCGGGGGAATCACTCACCTCTTCTGCGTTCCATCGCGTGCTCCACTGACGTCACTTTCGGCAACGCCGCCCACTGTATTGTAAATGGACAGCCTTGCAGGAAGTGACGTCAGTGAAGCGCACAATGGAACGCGGAAGAGGTGAGTGATTCCCCCGCCCGTTGCCTCTTCATCATATGCAGGCTTGTACTTAACACTGGAGGAGGAGCGCAGATCGGGGGACCCAGGCGAGGGAGGGGGGGGTCCGACCCCCCTCCCCGCCGCTAGGCCCAATACCCCCTTTCTGCCCGCTACCCCTCCAGCTCGGTGCCCCCCCCCCCCCACCTACGGCTGGGGGGGGGGGGGGGCGGCGATTTTTTCTAATTTTGCCTCAGGCGGCAAAAAGTCTAGGGCCGGCCCTGGGTCCGATGACCCGCCGGATCGATACCCCGCTCGATCCCCGCGGGCGGACAACAGCGGGGAATCGAGCGGAAGATAAGGAGCGCCCGCGGGGACGAGTGGGAATCGATCCGGCCACCTGCGGGGACGTGGCGGGAGTCGATCCGGCGGCTAATCGAGTTGCCGGGTCGACTCGTGTATGCCCAGCATTAGATCCAGAATCAGCAAGCACTATAGGGGCCCCTCCTGGTTGTGGCACATTATATCTAATGTGGCTAAACATTTTTCTCAGTGTGCACCATGACGACATGTCATCTTTTACCTTTCATGGTTTAGAGCGTGTGCATTTTTTCTCGGAGAGGAGGTGACCACTACAGACGCTTACTGGCTCCGGAAGCTCTCTGGATTTTCAAACTGGGTACCAGGGCACCTAGGGGTTGAATTCACGGTGGGATTTGGCCCTTGTTACCCACTAAGGGGTCCTTGTGTGTACTCCGTTCTTCCTGTTTGTATCTGCCTCCCTCCCTTTTTGAGAATTCTCTTTTGTCAATGCTTTTTGTCATAATGAGAAATAGGGAATATATGATGACATTTTTTGCATAACTCTTGTCCCTAATGAGCCTTGATCTTTTAACACTGATTGTCTGTAATTTTAGATTTGCATATGTATTACTATGTTATTCACATTGATTTTACATGATTGTATATGAGTTGTAACTAAGGGGTGTTTCCCCACCTCTACCATGGGTGGAGCATAGTGGGATCCGCCTTTTACCCATCCCACCACTTGGGTTAAGGCTATGTACATATGTATATATAGTTGGTGTGCAGTGTTGTAACTGTTAGCCTTGAGTAAGGACCTCTTGGTCCGAAACATGTCGGCTTTGTGTTGCTGGATATGTCTTTAATAAAAGTCATGAGTTAAGTGGATAAGTGCGGACCATCTCTGTCTTTCAAATCGTAACTACAAATCACTGGGCCCCCCTGCAAAACTTTGGGGTGGGGCACCGTGGGGCACCCCCCTCCCCCTCTTTTCCCCCCTCTTTTTCTGCACAGGTAAGCTGAGAACCAATGTTATTTAATTGGCTAGTGCACACTTAACCTCCTTGGCGGTAACCCCGAACATAGTTCGGGGTAAGCCGCCGGAGGGTGCCGCTCAGGCCCTGCTGGGCCGATTTGTTTAAATTTTTTTTTGCTGGACGCAGCTAGCACTTTGCTAGCTGCGCCAGCACACTGATTGCCGCCGCCCCGCGCACGATCGCCGCTATCCGTCGCGCCGCACGGCCCCCCCCCAGACCCCGTGCGCTGCCTGGCCAATCAGTGCCAGGCAGCGCCGAGGGGTGGCCCGGGACTCCCAATGACGTCCCGACGTCGGTGACGTCATCCCGCCCCGTCGCCACGGGGGAAGCCCTCCAGGAAATCCCGTTCTTTGAACGGGATTTCCTGATCGGAGATCGCCGAAGGCGATCGAAGAGGGCGGGGGGTGCCGCTGAGCAGCGGCTATCATGTAGCGAGCCCTGGGCTCGCTACATGATATAGGGAAAAAAAAAAAAAAAAAAAAAAACTGCTGCGCTCCCTCCTGGCGGATTTTGTTATACCGCCAGGAGGGTTAAATGTGTTTTCCCCATGCAGATAAAACTGACAGCAGTGAAGCATGCATTATCTCTAAAAATTACATTAGCTTCTGGGATACAACGTTCATGTTTTCACAGATACACACACATGGTGTGCAGAAAATGCATACAGAAAACCGACAAGACGAGTGTGCTCCTATCCTCAGCTTATTACACTCACTCTGTCCTCCTCTGATGGAGCAGAACTGGGTCTGCAGACTTCTCCAGCATCACAACAGTACAGAGCACTAAGGGAAGGGTAAAGAGGTTGGGGGCTGGGCACAAGAGCCTGCTGCCCACTGAATAGAGCCTGTCTACAAAACTTTGTATGTTTTGCTTTCAGTGGCTGAGCAGATGCAGTCATTAGAACAATTGTGCAGAGAGCAGAAAGTTTTTTCTCTCCCAGCCCTTAGTTGTCAGTCTCTCAGGACAGGGAAAAGAAACTTCTCCCCACACATGGCCCCTTGCGGCTTCTGAGCCCCCTACTGCTGCATCCCTTGCAGGGTCTATTGTTACGCCCCTGCCTCAGAGGAGCTCAGGATCTAATCCCTACTATAGTCATATTTCCATCGTCGGGATGATCAATGAAATGCAGATATTTAACACTGCGCCTGTGAGCATCCTCTCAATCATACTCCTGTCACCAGGAGCATCCTGCGCATGCACAGTACACGGAAATCTTGTACTGCACATGCGCAGGATGCTTCCGGCGACAGAAGCATGAACGAGCACGCACCCGGCCAGGGCCATACAGGCGCAGTGGCTGGCTGGCGACTGGCTCTGTCGTCGAAATCGAAACCTAGTCACTGGCCACAGCACGGGCACAGGGTGGATGCAGGGGACCGGTAGAAGTCCCAGGTGAGTTAAACTGTTTTGTTTTTTTCATGACTTAAGCTTTCCTTTAATCAAGGTATCCTTGCGATCGGTAAAACACATGCGCTTTGAAGATTGGGTCAAAGCGCATGCAGTGTGGAAGGACCCATAGGCCCCTTTTACACTTATTCGGCTGCTCTCAGTTATAACTGAAAGATGTGTGCGGGGGTGTAAAACTCACCCAGCAGCCTTCTTCATGAACCCGTCCCACGGCGGGTCCCATGCTGCGTTCCAAGCCGCGGTCACGTGACTACAAACACTTCCTTCTTCCGGGTTGGAGGAAGCGTAGTAGTCACGTGGCAGAGCTTGGAACGCAGCGTGGGACGCCCCATGTGATGGGTTAAAGAATAAAGCTGCTGGGTAAGTTTAAGCCCCCCCCCCCCCCCCCCCGCACACACCCGCTCACTCAGCTGCACTAATTGGGAGGATGAAATCCAAATGAAACTCATTCGGAATTCATCCGTATTTGATCCGGAACTCATCGCTGTTTCCTATGGCCCAGCTCTTTTAACTGAAAGCTTTTTCACAATGCACTGCTATGGAAAAAACACATACCAATGTATTAAGTGTAAAAGGACCATTAGGGCTCATTTCCTCTATGGGGGATTCCCCACACACAATTTCAGACAGAATTGCAGCCCATTGATATCAATAGGCGGTTTCAGAATTTGCGTGTGGGGAAAAAACGGACGGATGACAGAAATTCTCCACATTACATCAGTCAATAGGAGGAGAACAAGCTCGACACTACTGAAACGTTTATTGCAATGGAAGGTACATATGTAGGGCAGGATTTACCATAAGGCACAGTAGGCATGTGTCTATAGGCACCTGATGTTGAAAAGGTGGCTCCCTCCTTGCTTCCCTATGCAGAATCCTGATGAGATTGTAAATGGGAGGTTACTCACCCAGCTCTCAGCATTCCACTGACGAGATCTCAGTTCAGTCAGGGGCACCTCTAGCTACGTATGCCCCACACTGTGTTGGGCAAGGAATTTTTGCAGAAAGCGGTATGCCTGACAGTACCGGGCATGCCGCTCAGGGGGTTTCCCTGGGTACAGGAGCCCCACAGTAAAAGTTAGCTAGACGTAGGGGCTCCTGTACAATGTGGCCAGCGATAAGGATGTTAGCTATAGTGATCCCCACCCCCCTATGCAGCCGCTATACACATACCCAGCCTTGTTCCAGCGATGGCTGCAGACTCCCTGCACAGCCGGGGTATTTTCCACGATAGGGAGGATCGGGACTGACATCATGACGTCACATGACAGCAGACGTCACATGACATCAGTCCCGATCCTCAGCATACCGGAAGATATGCAGAGCTGTGCAGGGAGGCTGAAGCGATCGCTGGTATGAGGTATCCTGGGGGACACCTGTACCTACCCAGCTTATCCTGGGGGACACCTGTACCTACCTAGCCTATACTGAGTGACACCTGTACCTACCTAGCCTATACTAGGGGACACTTGTACCTACAGTGCTGCTCATAATTATTTATACCCCTGGCAGATTTTGACTTGAAGTTATTTTTATTCAACCAGCAAGTAATTTTTTTGACGGGAAATGACATAGGTGTCTCTTAAAAGATAATAACACAATGTACAAGAGGAATTATTGTGGGAAAAAAAAAATTTCTCAGTTTTTATTTAAATTTGAGCAAAAACTGTCCAGTCCAAAAATATTTATACTCTTCACAAACTGTCACAGTCTGTGGGAAAATCCAAAGTTCTATACCATTCCAAATAGTCCAAGATGTTCCAAAGCATCCTAATTACCCTGATTAATTGGGAACAGCTTTTTTAATCCATTCAACAGGTGAAAACAGCAGCTCTTTGCAGTTGGTTTGTGGACAGTCATGGCTAAGACAAAGGAGCTCAGTGAGGACCTGCAGCTGCGCACAGGGACGGATCTAAAGGGGGGGGGGGGGCAGACAGGTCTCTTGCCCCAGGCGCAGTTTGTTGAATGCTTAAAAAGGCGGCAAAATTTGGATGGGGAATGGCAGTTTAGGCACCAAAACCTGACCTTTAGGCACCAAAACCCGACCTTTAGGCGCCAAAACTGGTTGGGGAATGGCAGTTTAGGTGCCAAAACCTGACCTTTAGGCGCCAAAACTGGATGGGGAATGGCAGTTTAGGTGCCAAAACCTGACATTTAGGCGCCAAAACTGGATAGGGAATGGCGGTTTAGGCGCCAAAACCTGACCTTGCCCCAGGTGCAACTTGGTCTAGATCCGTCCCTGGCTGCGCATTAAAGATGCTCACAAGTCAGGAAAGGGCTACAAGGCCTTTTCTAAATGTTTTCCAGTTCCAGTGGCTACAGTGCAAAGTATTATTAAAAAATACAAGATGTTCTGCACTGTGGAAAATCTCAGAGGACGTGGTCAGAAGCCAAAAGTGACACCTGTGCTGGCCAGAAGAATAGTGAGAGAGGTGAAAAAGAATTCAAGGATCACCACCAAGGCCATCCTGGTGAATCTGGGCTCTGCTGGTGGCAATATCTCAAGGCAGACAATCCAACGAACACTGCACACTGCTGAGTTCCACTGATGCAGAAAAAGGAGGACACCACTTCTCCAGATAAGGCACACAAAAGCTCACTTGGCCTTTGCAAATGCTCATCTGGACAAAGAAGATGACTTCTGGTCTCATGTGAAACAAAAATTGAATTGTTTGGTCACAATGATGTTTCCTTCATTTGGTGTAAAAAAAAGGAAAAGCCTTCAACCCAAAGAACACCATCCCCACTGTCAAACATGGTGGTAGGAACCTAAAGCTTTGGGGTTGTTTTTTCAGCCAATGGACCAGGGAACCTAATCACAGTAAACGACACTATGAAAAAAAGAGTAATACATGAGGATTTTCAACGACAACTTCAGGTAGTCTGCAGAGAAACTTGGCCTTGGCCACCAATGGACATTTCAGCATGACTATGACCCTAAACACACAGCAAAAGTGGTGAATAAATTGTTAGCAGACAACAACATTAACATTTTGGAGTGGTCCAGCCAGAGTCCAGACTTGAATCCAATTGAGAATCAGTGGAGGGAGCTAAAGATCAGAGTGATGGCAAGAAGACCCTCCAACCTGAAAGATTTGGAGCTCATTGCTAAAGATGAATGGGCAAAAATACCAGTGGAGACATGCAAAAAGCTGGTCTGTAATTATAGGAAGCGTTCGATTGCTGTAATAGCTAATAAAGGCTTTTCTATTGATTACTAGCTGATTGCCCGGCGTTGCCCGGGTATGTATTTGGCTGGTGTCTGCATAATTTTTCTAGCCCTAACACACAATTACTCACTGACCAAATTTGTGAGCTTTGCGGTCTTTGGTATCAATAATTTGCATTGAAATGAAAAAATCTGATTGGCTGCAGTTTATATTTTCCCAGTAAAAGCTGTTTTTGGCTCCGCCCACTTTTTGTGACCTTGACACACAGTCACTCAATGACCACATTTGTGAGCTTTCAGGTTCCTGGCATCAAAAATGCGTGAATGCTTTATCCACCAAGGAAATCTGATTGGCTGTATGTGGCCCCACCCCTTTAGTGAATTTGGACCCCAGTTACCCAATGACGACTGTAGCAAGTTTGAAGCCTCTGCCATTAACAGTGTAAGAATGGCAGCAGTTTAAATATTACCCTTGAAAATCAATAGATGAATTTTGATTGGCTGTTGTAGGCTCCACCCATTTTCTTGAATCTTAATCGCATTCACCCAGTGACCAACTGTGGCAAGTTTGAGAACCCTGCGATTAACAGTCTAAGAATGGCTGCAGTTTACATTTTCCCATTTAAAATTAACGGCTTAAATTTGATTGGCTGTTTTATGCTCCGCCCACTTTTCCTGGATTTGTAACCTCGGTCACCAAGTGACCACCTGTGCCAAGTGTGGGGACTGTGGCTTGATTACTGTGAGAATGGCAGCGTTTTACATTTTTTCCATTGACTTGAATGGGTGAAATCTGATTTGCTGTTTGTAGCTCCGCCCAGGTGTGCAGGAGGGCCGCGAGACCCCCAGAACCTATCATCCCAGGTAGTAAGGGATCTGTGTACCAAGTTTCGTTCAAATCGGTGAAGCCGTTTTCGAGGGATCGCGGCACATACATACACACACACACACACACATACATACATACACACATCCGATTTTATATACAGTGGTGTGAAAAACTATTTGCCCCCTTCCTGATTTCTTATTCTTTTGCATGTTTGTCACACTTAAATGTTTCTGCTCATCAAAAACCGTTAACTATTAGTCAAAGATAACATAATTGAACACAAAATGCAGTTTTAAATGATGGTTTTTATTATTTAGTAAAAAAAAAAAAACACAAAACCTACATGGAGCATGAAGCTGTGTGAAAAAGAAATTGCCCCCTGAACCTAATAACTGGTTGGGCCACCCTTAGCAGCAATAACTGCAATCAAGCATTTGCGATAACTTGCAACAAGTCTTTTACAGCTCTCTGGAGGAATTTTGGCCCACTCATCTTTGCAGTATTGTTGTAATTCAGCTTTATTTGAGGGTTTTCTAGCATAAACCACCTTTTTAAGGTCATGCCACAACATCTCAATAGGATTCAGGTCAGGACTTTGACTAGGCCACTCCAAAGTCTTTATTTTGTTTTTCTTCAGCCATTCAGAGGTGGATTTGCTGGTGTGTTTTGGGTCATTGTCCTGCTGCAGCACCCAAGATCGCTTCAGCTTGAGTTGACGAACAGATGGCCGGACATACTCCTTCAGGATTTTTTGGTAGACAGTAGAATTCATGGTTCCATCTATCACAGCAAGCCTTCCAGGTCCTGAAGCAGCAAAACAACCCCAGACCATCACACTACCGCCACCATATTTTACTGTTGGTATGATGTTCTTTTGCTGAAATGCTGTGTTACTTCTACGCCAGATGTGACGGGACACGCACCTTCCAAAGAATTCAACTTTTGTCTCGTCGGTCCATAAGGTATTTTCCCAAAAGTCTTGGCAATCATTGAAATGTTTTTTAGCAAAATTGAGACGAGCCTTAATGTTCTTTTTGCTTAATAGTGGTTTGCGCCTTGGATATCTGCCATGCAGGCCGTTTTTGCCCAGTCTCTTTCTTATGGTGGAGTCGTGAACACTGACCTTAATTGAGGCAAGTGAGGCCTGCAGTTTTTTAGATGTTGTCCTGGGGTTTTTTGTGGCCTCTCGGATGAGTTTTCTCTGCGCTCTTGGGGTAATATTGGTCGGCCGGCCACTCCTGGGAAGGTTCATCACTGCTCCATGTTTTTGCCATTTGTGGATAATGGCTCTCACTGTGGTTCGCTGGAGTCCCAAAGCTTTAGAAATGGCTTTATAACCTTTTCCAGACTGATAGATCTCAATTACAGTACTTTTGTTCTCATTTGTTCCTGAATTTCTTTGGATCTTGGCATGATATGTAGCTTTTGAAGTGCTTTTGGTCTACTTCTCCATGTCAGATAGCTCCTATTTAAAGAGACTCTGAAGCGAGAATAAATCTCGCTTCAGAGCTCATAAATAGCAGGGGCACGTGTGCCCCTGCTAAAACGCCGCTATCCCGCGGCTAAACGGGGGTCCCTTCACCCCCAACCCACCCCCCGCAAAAGTGTGTCGTGAAAAGGTCGCTGGCTGTCTCTTCCTGGAGGCAGGGCTAACGGCTGCAGCCCTGCCTCCAGTCGCGTCTGTCAGCGGCGCATCGCCGCCTCTCCCCCGCCCCTCTCAGTGAAGGAAGACTGAGAGGGGCGGGGGAGAGGCGGAGATACGCGCTGACAGACGCGCGTGGGGCAGGGCTGCGGCGGTTAGCCCTGCCTCAACCAGGAAGCGCTCCCCCGGTGTATCGAGGGGGATTTGGGGGTGAAGGGACCCCCGTTAAGCCGCGCTATAGCGGCGTTTTAGCAGGGGCACACATGCCCCTGCTATTTATGAGGTCTGAAGCGAGATTTATTCTCGCTTCAGACTCTCTTTAAGTGATTTCTTGATTGAAACAGGTGTGGCAGTAATCAGGCCTGGGGGTGACTACAGAAATTGAACTCAGGTGTGATAAACCAGTTAAGTTACTTTTTAACAAGGGGGGGCAATCACTTTTTCACACAGGGCCATGTAGATTTGGAGTTTTTTTCCTCACTAAATAATTAAAACCATCATTTAAAACTGCATTTTGTGTTCAGTTATGTTATCTTTGACTAATAGTTAACGGTTTTTGATGAGCCGAAACATTTAAGTGTGACAAACATGCAAAGGAATAAGAAATCAGGAAGGGGGCAAATAGTTTTTCACACCACTGTATATAGAAGATTGAAAAGGGTATGAATAATTTTGGACTGGACACTTTTTGCTCAAATATAAATAGATGCTGAGAAATGTTTTTATTCCACAATAATTCCTCTTGTACATCGTCTTATTACCTTTTGGGAGACACCTATGTCATTTCCCGTCAAAAAATTACTTGCTGGTTGAATAAAAGTAACTTTAACTGAATTTGCCAGGGGTATGAATAATTATGGGCAGCACTGCACATACCCTACACTAGGGGACATCTGTACCTACTTAGCCTATACTGGGAGCACCTAGATCTGGCTATCTACCTACAATAATCTGCAGGGGATTCTGAAGACAGATGGGCACCGCGAGGTGGGCGACACAGGGCAGGTAATGTATAAATGCACACACTGGGGTACATTTTTACACTAAGGGGGCAGCGGCGAGGCAACGGGCACGGCAAATTCCTGAGTGATTTCATGTTGAAATTTATCGGGAATCGGCCTGCGGAGTACGGACAGCCTACCTATCTCTCTGTAATCAGATTTTATTAGAGAAAGATTTATCTCTTGGTCGAATCTGCTCATCATCTCTAGATGTATGGCTACCTTTATATTTGTATTAGAACAGGTTGAGCAGCTGCAGCTTGGAAGTATAAATGATCAGAGATCTTGGGGAATAAATTTGAAATTTAGTTTGGATTTTGTGTTTCAAGCTCAAAATGTACACTAGACCTTTGCTTGACACATTTTCTTAAGTTACAGGAAAAAAGATTATGAAAATTAACTGGATCACTTTTTGCACAGAAATCCAGCAGAAACTGAAGGCCAGGGAGGTTAATACTGAGGGTACTTCTGGCTACCTAATGCTAAAGGGCACCTGTAGCTCCCTATTATTTCATAGGGAAGTAAGGGAGATATGACAGCTGGGTCAGCCAGCAAACTTGTGGTGCGGTTCAGCGGGAGTTTGTGGGTTCCTGGAGGGAGAAGTCAAAGGTGCCAGGACATCTGTGCCTATAGGCTCCTGTGAGATATTCCGGGCCTGTAACATATGCATGTAGATGTGAGGTAGATGCACTACTTATCAAGGCATGTGCTGGGGTGCAGGATCAAGGCAGTAGGTGTCCGGGGGGGTGCTATTCCTTTGCATTGCGCACAGTGAACATTTGGGACTCTACACTCCAACGGCCTAGTGTGTTTCTTACTGCAGTACGTACATCTGTTTGCCTGCCTCCTTCCTCTACTTTGCTGCAATTTTTCACATTACGCATGCAAATCCCCATAGCCGTGCGTGGCAAGGACAAATGGATCCGGATGCATACTCACATCAGACCAAGTCATGGCGGGAGTCACGCAGACAGATGCCACCTCAACGGAACCAGGCCTTTAGCAATTTTCCTCGTTGATTGCAAGCATTGCGATCAAATCTTCCAGAGATAGATGTTCCATCATGCCGGCCCTGTTTTAATTTTTATCGATATTCAGCCAAAATTGATTAAAATTCTCGATTCCATGTGATGGAAGATCTTTTTGGGGTGGGAGCCAAGTTAGATTGATGGCCCATAGTGTTGCACTGCACTGAGCACTTTGATAGATATTCAATAGATTTCATGCTGAAATCAACGGAATGTCTACTTGTTAACTATTTAAGAACCAAGCTAATTCAAATCTATGCCTTGTTTTGGTGGGCTCCTGGCTAGCAGGGCGTAGATTTCAATTAGCCGCCGCTGTGCGTATCCGCCGCTCAAACCCGACGAGTCTCGCCGCATCTCACAGGCTCTGCCTGTCTCTATGACGGCAGAGCCATGTGATCCGGTCAGGAGCCGTTTCATTGGCTCCTGGCCGTGTCTATCAATGTAAGCCGCTCCCATTGGCTTACATTGATAGACATGGTCAGGAGCCAATGAAAGCGGCTCCTGACCGGCTCACATGGCTCTGCCGTCATAGAGACAGGCAGAGTCTATGTCCTGGGGGTCTCGGCGAGCGGCCATGACGGCGGGTATGTGCAGCAATTCGTCGGGATTCCGCGTTCCTGTACCAGGGGTCTCTGGTCCTTAAGGGGGCAGAGACCGCTGGTACTTAAGAGGTTAAAGGATTTGATCCCCCTCTCTGATCAGATTCTGATCTGAGAGGGATCGATCTTGTGGCCATTTATTAATGTATGGGTACCTTTACTACAGGGGCGTTGCTAGGATCCTAAGAGAACCGGGGCACTTTTGGGCACTCCAGCTGGAAAATGGGTGTGGTCACGCACCAGTCATGGGTGGAGCCAAATTTACATTAGCTTAACACCGGTCTAAGTAACCCTGACCAGCAAAATGTTGAGAGTTACTTCTGTACTTGCTGGTCTGGCTTTCTTCTGGGCGGGGCTGGCCTGCCGCCAGGTTATCTGGCAGTTCCGTCATAGCATTCCCTGGCCTTTTAGTGGACCCCCTCCCATGGGCCCCCTATGGAGGCACCACAACTCCCAGCATTCCCCCAAAGAACTACAGTTCCCTGCATGCCCACATAAAGGCATCACAGCACCCAGCATGGCACCACAGCACCCAGTATGCCTACATAGAGGAGCTACAGCACCCAGCATACCCCCGAAAGATACACCACAACTCCCAGCATGCCCACCTTTAAGGCACCACAGCAGACTCTTCCTGGGGGACATTCGGGACACCCCAGAATAGATCCAGGGCACGTGCCACTGATTTTTGGGGCTAGCAACGCCCCTACTTTAAGAAATACATGCTCGGTGCAGTGCATCACAGTGGGCCATTGGTGTACTGCTTCGCCCCATGCAAGCAAGATCTTCTGTCCATATCGATCAGTAATTTAGATCGAAATTACGATCGGGCTGGCATGTTGCTATATCGACCTCCGACAGATTCAATCACAGTGATCAAATCTGTTAGGGAAAGTTGACTAGCATATGGGTACCCTTACTCCGATCCTCTACCATCCAATTCCTGAAGTCTTTAGCAAACCTCAGCCTGACTCCTCTTTGCTTCTCCTTAAAGTTAGGAATAGGGTCTCAGAGAAAAAAAACACATATATCAGTAGCTAAATATTGGCTGTACTTACATTACATATGCATTTCACAGTCCACGTTTGGATTTCACCGAATGTTTATATAGTATTTGCAGAGATTGATGCTCCTGACAGCTCATGGCAGGTTCCATGTGTGACTGTCTTGTATGAAGCCAATTGTGATGTAATATCCTCCCTTACCCTGCTTCCCGATGATTCGACTCACAAAAAAAAAAAATCATGATCAAAGATTCTAATAGTTCATGATCCGGACAACACTACTGTGCAGTCAATATTAATTAGCCATGTGGCTAGGAACAATAGCGGACTCCTGCAGTATACTCTAACGGAACATGTGCCCTGTGAACAGCACATTGAATTTTCAGTGCTGTGAGTTGGGCTGTGTTACAAGCTGCTGTAACTTCTCACTGTGAAAGCAGCCTTAGGGCGGGATAGGGAAATGAAGGGGAGGACCAAGGGAGTGCAGTGGGGAGAAGAAGCAGCCCCAGCATGCTCTGCAGTATCTGTTATGCGGCCTGCCGGCCTCCTTAGTAGCTTGGGAATAAAGAGGCTTGCTGTTCAGCAAACATCAAAGTAAGAGAGATTTTTAACTTCAGTATTGCCCTTTTGGCTTCCTTCTAAACTGTTTAACAGGAGAATAGAGGTTTAAATTAGCTTTTGCAGCCTGACAGTTACTCTTTAATGGGCTTTTTTTTCTGGCATTGCATGATTTCAGCCCTGTTCTTGCCATGCTCTTCACCCTAGTCTCGGTTTGCCACCCTTTTTGAAGGTCATGGTTCCTGAGTGACATTCAAATGAGGAAAACAAAAAGGGAGAGGCGGCTCAATCCTATTATTAACCACTTCAGGATTCTGCGTACGCTTAAGTAAGCCCCTGAATCCTGAAGTGGATTCCATGGAAACGGCCGATCGCGGCTCGCAGGGTAAATGTAAACACGCGGGGAAGATCTTCCCCGGTGTTTACATATATATGGCGCTGCTGATTGGCCGGGGATCGCCGGCATCTGAGCCGCTCACAGGGGGAGGGAGAGAAGGGGAAGGAGGCCAGGAAGCGCTGCGGAGGGGGGCTTTGAAGAGCCCCCCCCCCCAAAGCGCAAGCAGTCGGCGGCGATCAGACCCCTCCAGCAGGACATCCCCCTAGTGGGGAAAAAAAAAGGGGGGGGGGGGGGGGGAGTCTGATCGCCCTGGCTGCTATCTGATCGGTGCTGCGGGCTGGAGAGCCCACGCAGCACCGATCAGAAAAATACCCCCCTGGCACAGAAGTGGTTAAAGCAGCAGGGTCAGCCATACTATGCCAAGAAAAAAACAAAAACACACATGTAGATAAATACTTGCTCTACTTACATAACAGATGTATTGTAATGTCCATGTTTTGATTTCAGTAAATTTTATATAGTAAATAATAAGAATTCTATTCTTGGCATTTGCCATCTTGGATTCCCTCTGGCTGAAGCCAATACTTATGGAATTTCCTCCCTTACTTTTTTCTCCTAGAATTTCCTCTGTCTTTGCTAGCTTGCTTTGTAAATATGTGAGTACAGCAAGATCAGATTTTAGCATTGTGTCACAGTGAACTGCCTTCAGCCAATCAGTGAGGAGCAGGAAAGTGGGAGGGGAGATGACAAGCTTCCTTCTCGTCAGCAATGTACCAAATAGAGCCAGGTTGACTGAGAGAAGATATATTACAGCAGAAACTTTTCTGATTAGATTGGGATGCTTGCAATGCAGGGTTAGGCTGCAGGCTGCATAATAAACACAGAGCAGTGGGTAAATGGTATTTGATGTTGCGGCTGACAATAGGACTCCAAAAGGACCAATTACAAATGATATACTGTATGTTGAAATTAAGCAGCCTTCAGCCATTCTCGATTCATCTACGTGACATCACGTTACAATATCACGTTATCTATAATAAAACCCTCAAGTAGTGGATGCAGTAACGCTGTTCTATATTCTAGTTTCGCCCGACACTGCAATGGACAGCAGTTCACGGTTGATTGTCTAAAAAAGTAATCACACTCATTGGCCTCGATTCATAAAAGTGCTGTCGATAAGGTAAACTCGAGCGGGGAAACACCGCTGTCGGTATTTCAGCCTTCAGGGTGGTAATTCATAAAAATGTTTCTAGTTGTGATAGGAGTGCGGAGATACTCCGCTGTAGGCAGGCGTTAGGCTGTCGGTAGGCATGCGGAAACAGGAGAAGCTGGCCGAGTCCCTCCGTGCGGTGTTCTCTCTGCAGCTGCTTGGGAGGTCTGTCCCATTCACTGCAATGTATTCCGCATGCTTCTCGCCACATCAGAGGTAGCGGTAATCCCCGTCTGCATACCGCTTCCTCTAACCTTTATGAATTGACTTTTGTTAAGATAATCACCGCGCAAGGCGGTGATTTATCACTCTGCTCGCAAATGTCGGCTTTTCATGCGGAAAAAGCCTTTATGAATACAGATTTGCTGTGTGGTCGGTAAAGTGAGCCGTTTTCAGCATTTCCGCATGCGGAAATGCTTTATGAATCGAGGCCATTATCTTTCAGTGGACAAAGGAGAGAAACAGACTCTCATTCTAGTCCATCCAGGTAATAATTCTGACAGAGTAAAACTTCGAGAACACATCGTGTCAAGAATTCCATTGCTGGAAACGATGACCTGTTGTGGAAAGATGGATCATCTATGAAGTATGACAAGTAGTGGCTGGATAGTGTAATGGTTAAGGGCTCCGCCTCTGACACAGGAGACCTGGGTTCAAATCTCGGCTCTGCCTGTTCAGTAAGCCAGCACCTTCAGTAAGGAGTTTCTTGGGCAAGTCTCCTTAACACTGCTACTGCCTACTGAGGGCGCTCTAGTGGCTGCCTCGTAAGCGCTTTGAGTCCGACAGGAGAAAGGCGCTATACAAATACTGCAATTATTATAGGCTTAAATGGATGTTTTTTTCTAAAAAGGAATTGTTTAGTTTATGTTTATTTCATAATGATGCGCAGTGGCCCAGACTGATCCCGACTGAGCCTATTACCGGGGCTGAATGTCAGACCGCGGGAGGAGGACGAGGGGCTCACACATGCTTATGGAGCTGGAAGAAGCTCCGGGTGAGTATAAAATCTTTCAGATCCCACAGCTCTGGTTCACTTTGAAAAAAACATTTTCAAGCGAAAGTCAGCAATGGCACTTTCCATGTTTCTCTTTGTTTAAAGAGAACCCGAGGCGGGGTTCTAAGAATAAAATCTGCGCTCAGAGGCTGGGTCTGCTTATACAGCCCAGCCTCTGTTGCTATTTCAATCCCCCAAAGTTCCCCCTGCGCTCCGTTCTCCCCCATAAATCACAGCCGCGTTGTGCGGGCTGTGTTTACCTGTGTCCTGTCAGTCTTGCCGCTCCCCCGCCTCCTCCATAGCTCCGGTCCCCGCCTGCGTCCCTTCCCGCTGATTGGAGGGAAGGGACGCGGGCGGGGACTGGTGCTATGGAGGAGGTGGGGGAGCGGCAGAGTGAAAGGGCAAAAGTAAACACAGCCCGCTGTGACGCGCTGTGTGTCGGCAGCGCGGCTGTAATTTATGGGGGAGAGCGGAGCGCAGGGGGAATTTAGGGGGGGATTGAAATAGCAACAGAGGCTGGGCTGTATAAGCAGACCCAGCCTCTGAGCGCAGATTTCATTCTTAGAACCCCACCTCGGGTTCTCTTTAAAATACTTAAAGGATACACAAGGTGACATGATGAGAAAGACATATGTATGTACTGTGCCAAGCATACGTATACTGTGTTCCTTTTTATCTTTCTCTGCCTGAAAGAGCTGAAAATCAGCTATGCAAGTGACAGCTCCTGTCTGGGTCGAGCCTGTGTCAGACTAAAGCATAACGCTCACTGATCAGGAATTACAGCCATAAAACACTTTACTGGCAGAAAATGGCTTCTGAGAGCAGGAAAGAGATAAAAAGGATCAGTGGTTTATAGATTTCAGCACTGGCATACTTCAATGCATGTGTCATTAAACAAAGACAATGAAGCAAGAAAAACGTAAAAAGTAGATTCAAAAATAAAATAAAACTGGTAGATATCTAAAAAAAAAAATAATTTTTAGGAGGAGGAGGACAGATACAACTGTTTATTTCATCAGTTTATTTTCACCTCGTGTTTCCTATAATAAATTCAAGTACAGCCATTCTTCAAAATTAAAAATCGGTGGCAGTATTTTCTTAAGCAAAAAACATCTTTAGTAAAATTGTGAAGAAGGGTAATTTTGTGATCCAGCAAGCAAATATCAGATACATAAACAAAAATATTGGTAGTTCTTTTGTAAGTCCTGCTTTTCTGCTCAAAAAAAATAACCTGTGGCTGCTTTCGCTACAGTTTTCTTCTGGTAATTGTTATTTCCCAAAACTTACTAGGGCATTAGCACAGTTTAGTGCAATCTTTTGCATAAATAGAGCATCTTTTTTGTCATTAATTACAAAGTTATTCAAATAGTCCAAAAATTCCTCATTCCTTCTGAATTGTAATTCCTGTATGGGTGACATCTCGTCCTCTGGACACTTACTCAATGCAGTATAACTAATCCTGCTGTCGGATTGAAGTGGTTCCTTGGCCGTTTGGGCTGGGTTGTTGACATCTTTTTTTACCTGGATTTCTTTGCGGCCAAATCTCTTGCAAATTCTATATGCATTGGCTCTGAGATCTCTGGCGTAGTCTTCCTTCTGAGGGAACATTTCTGGCTTGATGGCCAGCTCGCTGTGGTGTTTGTTGATATAACGTTCCAGGTGGCCTACGCCCATCAGATGAACGGGCATATGACACCAGTCACCCTTCACACTACAAAGCTGGCAGGTGTATACATACACACAGCTCACTTGCATCTCCACTACATACTCCAGACCCAAAACGGGATAGTCTTTCAAATGCATGTCCAGTAAATATTTTAATCTGCCTAACTCATTCAGCCACTGAGGTGTGGTGCTCAGTAAGTTCATTTTATGCTTCTTTTTCATCAGATGGTGACACAAACTTTTATATGACCCCAAGGCTAAGTTGCAGTGATGGCAAATACGATCCCCAATCATTTTGAAGTCGCTCAGAGTTTCATCAGTCCATGTTAATTCAACTTCCTGAACATCTTTACCATTGGGCGTCAATGTTCCAATTCCAGGCTTCTCATGGTTCTGTACTTGGATTTTTTTACGGCCGTAACTCTCCTGAACCTCAAAAGCAATTCTTCTTATTCTTCGGGGTATGAAGTGACCTGGCCGTCTGAACTTTCGTTTTTCATCGCTGTTCAGCAGCTCCTTGTGGTGGTTTTGGATATAGAGTGTCATGTGGGTAGCTGACATGATATGTCGAACTGTGCCATAAAGGTTACTCTTCTCATTACACAGCTGGCAAGTGTAACTATATAATGAGGAGTGTGTCTTCTCCTCAAAGATGTACTCTAAGCCCAAAATGGGTTCCTCCTTCACATAGGTATCCAGAATATACTGCAGTTTATCTTTTTCTAGATGATGCTGCATGACTGCCGAGCGGAGCAAATTTTGTCTGTGCTTAAACCCCATGATGTGCATACAGAGATCTCTTACGGTGAAGTGATAAACCTTGCAGAGGGTACAGGAATACGGTCCAATACGACGTTCCATGGAGGAGTCAGAAGTGGAGCCTTTCTCTTTGGCGTCAGTTTCTCTGAAAGCTCTTTTCCGGGGTAAAGACTTCGCCGGTGTCACTTTTGGCTGTGAAACTACAACATCTATAGCTTTGCCTTGAGAGGGTAGGGCACCGATTTCCTCACCGATATCCTTAGAGGACGCATTGGCCACTTTGGCTGGGATTGATGTAAGAACAGGTTTATTGACTTGAATTTTATTGTTCCCGCATTTCTTGTAGATAATCAGGGCGGCCAGTCTCAGATCTCTCATGTAGTTGGCCTGTGACGGGTACTTCTTGCCGGACAGCGACAGCTCCCTGTGGTGATGGTCGATGTAACCGGTCATGTGATCCGCATCAAGAATATGGTGGACGGTCTCCAGCCAGTTACACTGCTCCACATTGCACAGCCTGCAGCTGTAACTGTAAGAGAAGCACCTCTGCTCCTCCACTATATACTCCAGGCCCAGCAGAGGCTCCTCCCCCAGGTGGGTGTCCAGGAAGTACTGCACCCGTCCTATTTCCTTCACCTGCTCGGGAGAGCTCTGCTGCAGGTTCATTCTGTGCCTCTCTCCCATCACGTGATCGCACAGCGCCTGCACCGAGATGCACGAGATCCGACAGAGCCTGCAGGAGCGGCTGAACACCAGCGCCGCCATGATAGCGATTGTTTACACCGTGCGTCACTTCCGGAAGCGGCGTCCCCGTCTGTCATTGACAGTGCGCGCTTCCGGGTAACCCACACTATATACGCCTCCAGTCCTAACGTTTACGACGCCCCCTAATTTATCACTCCTCCTACCGTGTGACCTCATTCCTTTCCTGCACTGTCATTTTCTTTATTGCATCCTCCTGAATTCTGATGCATTATAATGATTACTGTATATTCATATGGTGCTGATGATGCCATCCACAGCATTTCACTGATTATGAAGACGTTAGCGAAGTGCTAGAAAAGAGGTGAAAATTGTTAACACAGCGCAAGGCGATTTGACGGTGGAAATGCACCATTAGTAACGGCTTCATACTCAGTGAAATGCTGTGGATGGCATCATCAGCACCATATGAATATACTGTAATCATTATATTGCATCAGGACTCAGGAAGATGGAATAATAATGAATATGACAGTGCAGGAAAGGAATGAGGTCACACAGTAGGAGGAGTGATAAATTAGGGGGCGTGGTAAACGTTAGGACTGGAGGCGTATATAGTGTGGGTTACCCGGGAGCGCGCACTATCAAGACGGGGACGACGCGCGCCGCAGACAGTTACCCGGGACGCCGTTTCCGGAAGTGACGCACAGGGTAAACAATCGCTGTCATGGCGGTGTGGTGAAATTTTGTGCAACTTTATCAGATTTTGCAACCGGTTGCATTTATTTATAGGTATAGCTATCAGAAAGTGCAACCTAACCATTGACTTTAACCTATCTGTATCAGAAAATGCAACCCAACCAAACCCTATTCTCACACAGAACCCTCCCCTCTTGCTCAACTAATAACCCCCCCTGGAGGGAACAATCCCCCCTCTTGCTCAACTAATAACCCCCCCTGGAGGGAACAATCCCCCCTCTTGCTCAACTAATAACCCCCCCCAGGGAACAATCCCCCCCCTCTTGCTCAACTAATACCCCCCCCCCCCCCCTGGAGGGAACAATCCCCCCTCTTGCTCAACTAATAACCCCCCCCCCCAGGGAACAATCCCCCCCTCTAGCTCAACTAATAACCCCCCCCTGGAGGGAACAATCCCCCCTCTTGCTCAACTAATAACCCCCCCTGGAGGGAACAATCCCCCCTCTTCCTCAACTAATAACCCCCCCCCCCCTGAGGGAACAATCCCCCCTCTTGCTCAACTAATAACCCCCCCTGGAGGGAACAATCCCCCTTCTAGCTCAATGGGATCTGTGGTTGCAAAAAATTACAGGCGTGTTAACAGAGAGGAGCCACGCCTACACAGTCATACACTGTCCTCTATGGCAAGTTGCAAAATATGATGGGTAGCAAAATTTTTCACTACAGCGGCGCTGGTGTTCAGCCGCTCCTGCAGGCTCTGCTGGATCTCGTGCATCTTGGTGCAGGCGCTGTGCGATCACGTGATGGGGGAGAGGCACAGAATGAACCTGCAGCAGAGCTCTCCAGAGCAGGTGAAGGAAATAGGACAGGTGCAGTACTTCCTGGACACCCATCTGGGGGAGGAGCCTCTGCTGGGCCTGGAGTATATAGTGGAGGAGCAGAGGTGCTTCTCTTAGGCCCCGTTCACACTTGCGGTTTAGTAAAAACCGCACCGGATGTCCGGACCGCACCGTATCCGGACCGGACCTGATCCGTACGGTTCCTATCCGGATCCGGTCCGTTTGCATCCGGTTTCCGTGCGGTGTGAACACGGTTGCGGTCCGGATCCGGTTTCTTAAGGAGATAACATCCTTTTAATTACCTGGGGTCTGGGAGGTCAGCAGAAGGGTCTGGGGTCATTGTCGGAGACAGGTGGACGTGTGGAGACCATCCGTGGATACAGAGACTGCAGTTGGGACCATGGATCCAGGCATTTTTTACTCGTAAACCTGGGAATTCTCTCTGTTGTTCGCCTCCTTCAGACATATCAGACATGTTGCTGGCAAAAAGAGCTCCAGCATGAAATCGCTGCTGCCCCACTCTTCGCTGGGCCCATGTGGTCCCCATCCAAAATGCATAGGAAGTGGGGTAGAAAGTCCGGTTTTTGTAGCCAGTGTGTTGTGCGCTCTCCGGCTCTCATTGCTTTGTATTGGCCGGATGGTGCAGTCCGGCTCCGCTCCGGATACGGCTGCCGGAGGAGCCGGACCAAAAAATAGCGCATGTTGGAACGGACGCCGGAGTCCGGATCCGGCCCGGATCCGGTCCGGCTCCGGTCCGGCAGAACGGACGCATGTGAACGGACGCATAGGCTTTCATTGCCATGCCGTGCGTCCGTTCCGTCCGTTCTGAAAGCAGTCCGGCTCCGGCACGGCGATTCCGGACGGCCACCGCTAATGTGAACCGGGCCTTACAGTTACAGCTGCAGGCTGTGCAATGTGGAGCAGTGTAACTGGCTGGAGGCCGTCCACCATATTCTTGATGCGGATCACATGACCGGTTACATCGACCATCACCACAGGGAGCTGTCGCTGTCCGGCAAGAAGTACCCGTCACAGGCCGACTACATGAGAGATCTGAGACTGGCCGCCCTGACTATCTACAAGAAATGCGGGAACAATTAAATTGAAGTCAATAAACCTGCTCTTACATCAATCCCAGCCAAAGTGGCCAATGCGTCCTATGAGGATATCGGTGAGGAAATCGGTGCCCTACCCTCTCAAGGCAAAGCTATAGATGTTGTAGTTTCACAGCCAAAAGTGACACCGGCGAAGCCTTTGCCCCGGAAAAGAGCTTTCAGAGAAAAAGGCTCCAAAGCAAAAGGCTCCACTTCTGACTCTTCCATGGAACGTCGTACTGGAACGTATTCCTGTACCCTCTGCAAGGTTTCTCACTTCACCGTCACGGATCTCTGTAAGCACATCATGGGGTTTAAGCACAGACAAAATTTGTATCACTATTCAGCTGTGCAGCAGCATCTGGAAAAAGATAAACTGCAGTATATTCTGGATACCTATGTGAAGGAGGAACCCATTTTGGGCTTAGAGTATGTCTTTGAGGAGAATACAGATTCCTCGTATAGTTACACTTGCCAGCTGTGTAATAAGAAGAATAACCTATATTGCACATTTCGACATCTCATGTCCAATAACCACATGACACTCTATATCCAAAACCACCACAAGGAGCTGCTAAACGGCGATGGAATACCAGTGGACAGCTGTTCAGATTACATCACAACCAACAGACTAAGAAGAATTGCATTTGAGGTTCAGGAAAGTTATGGCCGTCAAAAAATCCAAGTAAAGAAGCATAAGAAGCCTGGAATTGGAGTAGCAAGTAGAGAACTGTATTCCTGTACTCTTTGCAAGATTAATCACTTCACCGTAATGGATCTCTGTAAGCACATCGTGGGGTTTAACCACAGAAAAAAAATGGCCCACTCTGCAGACATGCAGCATCATCTGAAAAAAGATAAACTGCAGTATATTCTGGATACCTATGTGAAGGAGGAACCCATTTTGGGCTTAGAGTACATCTTTGTGAAGACACGCTACTCATCAGGCACGTGCAGAGGGGGGTGCTCTGGGTGCCCAGGCACCCCCTCCCGTTTAAAATCTTCAAAAAAGGCCCCTCTCGGTGCGCAAAATAAGCCCCTCCCACGACCGTTATAAGCCCCGCCCACCCGCGGGAAGCTCCACCCCCACCTGGGACACTTTGAAGTGAAGAGGCCCAAACAGGAATCCTAGTGTGGCATACTGACCTATCCCTCCACCTAGGACCCATACTGACCTCTACCTCCCCCAGCACCCATAGTGACCTCTCCCTCCACCTAGTACCCACAGTGACCCCTCCCTCCCCTAGCACCCACAGTGACCTCTCCATCCATCTAGCACCCACAGTGACCTCTCCCTCCACCTAGTACCCACAGTAACCTCTCCCTCCCCCAGCACCCCCAGTGACCTCTCCATCCACCTAGCACCCACAGTGACTTCTCCCTCCCCCTAGGACCCATACTGACCTCTCCCTCCCCAGTACCCACAGTGATATCTCCCTCCACCTAGCATCCACAGTGACCTCTCCCTCACCCAGCACCCACAGTGACCTTTCCCTCCACCTAGCACTCACATTGACCTCTCCCTCCACCTAGCATCCACAGTGACCTCTCCCTCCCTCAGCACCCACAGTGACCTTTCCCTCCACCTAGCACCCACAGTGACCTCTCCCTCCACCTAGCACCCACAGTGACCTCTCCCTCCCCAGCTCTAGCAGTGATCCTGCCTTCCCCAGCACCCACACTGACCTATCCCTCCCCCAGTACCCACAGTGATCTTTCCCTCCCCCAGTACCCACAGTGATCTTTCCCTCCCCCAGTGGCTACCTTCCTGTCCCCTGCAGCACCCACAGGGACCTCTCAACCCAAAACAGCACCTACAGTGATCTCTGCTATTGCCAGCGCCCACAGCGACCTCTCTCAACACCCAGCATCCACTCCCTCCTCCAGTAACTACACTGACTATCCCAGCACCCACAGTCACCTCCCCTTCCTCCAGCACCCATACTGATCTCTTCCTTCCACAGCACCCACAGTGAATTACCCTTCACCCAGCACCCATACTGACCTCTACTTCCCTTAGCAGCAACTATGCCATTCACAGCAGCACCCATAGTGACCTCCCCGTCCTCCAGCACCCACAATGGCCTCTACCTCCCCCAAGACACACAGTGACCTCCCCCAAAGGACCCACAGTGACCTTCCTTTCCTCCAGCACTCATATTGACCTCTACCTTCCACAGCACCCATAGTTACTCCCCCCCAGCACCCACAGTCACCTACCCTTCCCCCAGCACCCACACTGAGCTCTACCTCCCCCAGAATCTACACTAACCTCTACCTCCCCTAGCAGCAACTATGCCATTCATAGCAGTACCCACAGTGATCTCCCACCCCCTGCACCCACAACAATCCCACCAATATTCAGGACCCACATTACACTCAACCAGTAACCCCCACTATAGCAAGCACCCAGTACTTGCACCCTGCACCCAATACTCACATCCGGCCTCAATATGGCACTTAGTACTTGCATCAAACAGCCACATGACACCCAGTACCTGCACCCCTTCACCCTATAGCTGACACCCAGTACACACACCCACACCACATGGCACAGTACTTGCACCCTGTCCCAACATGGCACTCACTACTCACACCTGCACACCGCCTTCACATGGCACCCACTATCTGCACTCACATAACTAGTACTAGCACCCAAAGTACCTGCACACAGATCCCACATAACACACAATGCCCACCCATAGCTAGCACCCAGTGCAGGCATGGCACCAAGTATTTGCACCTATGTGATACCCAGTACCTGCACCCAACACCCACATGTTTCATCTGCAGTAGTTCCAGTTGCACTAAGCCTCCACTTGGTGCCCAGCACCCACACCAAGCACTCAGATATCACATCCAGTACTTGCACCCAGAACTCACAAGGGACTGAGTACCTGCAGTCAACACCTTCATGATAGTTGATACACGCCCATACAGCCATAATCCGCATGGCACCCTGTGTCAGCACCCAGAACCCACATGGCATCCAGCATCTGCCTTTAGCACCCACATGACAACAAATACCCTACTATCCAGCATCCATCACCCATATGTCACCATGTACTCACTCCCACTATCCACTTGGCACTCAGTATTTGTATCTAAGACCCACATACCCCCATAATCAACACCCACATGGCACAGTATTAGCACGTCAAGTTCCAAAGCCATTATATGCACCCAATACCCGTCCATGACCAGGACCCAAATAGCACCCAGTACCCATCCTTGGTCTGAACCCATATGGGAGAGTAATCTACCATGGCACACATCCAGACCACACATGACACTCCCTACTCACTCATGTCCAACACTCACATGTCTCCCTGTACCAATTAACACTCACATGGCACCCACTATTGTTTATCACCATCTGCTACTCATTCAGCACCCAATACTGCATAGCACCCACTGCAAATAAACACCCAATAAAAACTGGACCTTGGTACCCACAGCAGCTTGACACAGACTGTACTTTGGCATCTCATCACCCACTGCAACTTAGCACAAAGTGAACCTTATCTTACCACCCACTGTATCTGGGCCCCCGCTGCACCTTGGCACTTACTGCAGCTTTGCATCTACTAATGCTTAGCAACCACTGCGTATTGGTAACCCCTTCTTCTTTGCCTGAAAAGAGGCTTGGATGCTGATCAAGAGGGACAGAGGTCCCAGTAATGAAAGGTGAGTCTGTGCCTCCACTGTGGGCTCCACTGTGCCCACTCTAACCCACTAACAGTGGACACCTATCACTGCTGATTTGAGGGTGGTGGCGCCAAAAGAGTTGGTTGGAAGGAGACACAAAGTCTGCTTGATACTGCTATAAAGGTATAAGTATCTGCAAGTATCTGCACCCATGCCTAAAATTGCACCCAGTACTCACACCTGCACACAACCTCCACATGGCCCCCACTATCTGCACCAAGCACCCACTTAACCCATACCCACACATAAAGTACCAGCACCCAGTGCAGGCATGGTGCCAAGTATTCGCACCCATGTCACATCCAGTACCTGCACCCAGCACCCACATGACATCCAGTACATGCACCCAGATCTTACATGGCACTAAGTACTTGCAATCAACACCCACATGACACTCGATACCCAAACATAGCCAGAACCCACATGACACTCTGTACTCACACCCAGAACCCACATGGCACCCAGCATCTGCATTCAGCACAAACATGACAACCAATACCCCCTAGCCAGAAATGAGGAGGGGGGCATGCGAGGGAAGATGTTGCCAGGCCCCTTTTTAAAATTTGAGCACCCCCCACTTAAGGACCCTCTGCACGGCCCTGCTACTCATCATATAGTTACACTTGCCAGCTGTGTAATGAGAAGAGTAACCTTTATGGCACAGTTCGACATATCATGTCCGATTCCCACATGACACTCTATATCCAAAACCACCACAAGGAGCTGCTGGACAGCGATGAAAAACCACTGTTCAGCCTGTCAGGTCACTTCATATCCCAAAGAATAAGAAGAATTGCCTTTGAGGTTCAGGAGAGTTACGGCCGTAAAAAAATCCAAGTACAGAACCATGAGAAGCCTGGAATTGGAACATTGACGTCCGACGGTAAAGATGTTCAGGAAGTTGAATTAACATGGACTGATGAAACTCTGAGCGACTTCAAAATGATTGGGGATCGTATTTGCCATCACTGCAACTTAGCCTTGGGGTCATATAAAAGTTTGTGTCACCATCTGATGAAAAAGAAGCATAGAATGAACTTACTGAGCACCACACCTCAGTGGCTGAATGAGTTAGGCAGATTAAAGTATTTAGTGGACATGCACTTGAAAGACTATCCCGTTTTGGGTCTGGAGTATGTAGTGGAGATGCAAGTGAGCTGTGTGTATGTATACACCTGCCAGCTTTGTAGTGTGAAGGGTGACTGGTGTCATATGCCCGTTCATCTGATGGGCGTAGGCCACCTGGAACGTTATATCGACAAACATCACAGTAAGCTGGCCATCAAGCCAGAAATGTTCCCTCAGAAGGAAGACTACGCCAGAGATCTCAGAGCCAATGCATATAGACTTTGCAAGAGATTTGGCCGCAAAGAAATCCAGGTAAAAAAAGATGTCAACAACCCAGCCCAAACGTCCAAGGAACCACTTCAAACCAACAGCAGGATTAGTTATACTGCATCGAGTGAGTGTCCAGAGGACGAGATGTCACCCATACAGGAATTACAATTCAGAAGGAATAAGGCATTTTTAGACTATTTGAACAAATTTGTAATTAAAGACAAAGAAGATGCTCTATTTATGCAAAAGATTGCACTAAACTGTGCTAATGCCCTGGAAAGTTTTGGGAAATAACAATTACCAGAAGAAAACTGTAGCGAATGAGCAGAAAAGCAGGACTTACAAAATAACCACCAACATTTTTGTTTATGAATCTGATATTTGCTTGCTGGATGTCAAAATTACTCTTCTTCACAATTTTACTAAAGATGTTTTTTGCTTAAAAAAATGCTGCCACCGATTTTTTTAATTTTGAAGAACAGCTGTACTTGAATTTATTAAAGGAAACACGAGGTGAAAATAAACTGATGAGATAAACATTTGTATCTGCCGGTTTTTTTTTTGTTTGTTTTTTTAGATATCCACCAGTTTTATTATTGAATCTACTTTTTTACGTTTTTTCTTGTTTCAATGTCTTTGTTCAATGACACATGCATTGCAGTATGCCAGAGCTGAAATCTATAAACCACTGATCCTTTTTTTTATCTCTTTCCTGCTCTCAGAAGCCATTTTCTGCCAGTAAAGTGTTTTATGGCTGTAATTCCTGATCAGTGAGCGTTATGCTTTAGTCTGACACAGGCTCGACCCAGACAGGAGCTGTCACTTGCATAGCTGATTTTCAACTCTTTCAGGCAGAGAAAGATAAAAAGGAACACAGTATTTGTATGCTTGGCACAGTACATACATATGTCTTTCTCATCATGTCACCTTGTGTATCCTTTAAGTATTTTAAACAAAGAGAAACATGGAAAGTGTCATTGCTGACTTGTGCTTGAAAATGTTTTTTTCAGAGTGAACCAAAGCTGCAGGATCTGAAAGATTTTATACTCACCCTGAGCTTCCTCCAGCTCCATAAGCATGCGTGAGCCCCTCATCGTCTTCCCACGGTCTGCCGTTCAGCCGCGATCAGCCCCGGTAATAGTCTCAGTCGGGATCAGTCTGGGCCACTGCGCATCATTATGAAATAAACATAAACTAAACAATTCCTTTTTAGAAAAAAAACATACATTTAAAGGGAATGTCCAAGCAAAATAAAAAAATGAGTTTCACTTTCCTGGGGCTTCTACCAGCCCCATGCAGCCATCCTGTGCCCTCGTAGTCACTCACTGCTGCTCCAGTCCCCCGCTGGCAGCTTGCCGACCTCGGAGGTCGGCGGGACGCATTGCGTACATTTTTACGCATTCCCGCTAATGCAGGAACATTAACACATACATTTTTACGCATTACTGGTTCTATGCGTAAAAATGTACGCATTGAACCAAATGTACGCATTGAACCCCGCAGAGGTCGGCAAGCTGCCAGCGGGGGACTGGAGCAGCAGTGAGTGACTACGAGGGCACAGGATGGCTGCATGGGGCTGGTAGAAGCCCCAGGAAAGTGAAACTCATTTTTTTATTTTGCTTGAACCTTCCCTTTAACCATTACACTATCCAGCCACTACTATGTCTTGTCATACTTCTTAGATCAGGGGTGCCCAATAGGTCGATCGCGATCTACCGGTAGATCGCGACCGCCTGATCGGTAGATTGCGGCCTCTTGGCCGAGTCCCATTGAATTTAGCAGCCAGCAGCTAGCTGTATAACGCAGTTTCTGCTGCTGGCCGCTGGAGGAGAGAACCTGGCCAATCAGGGGAGGGGAGGAGAGAGCCTGGCCTATCAGTGGAGGGGAGGAGAGAGCCTGGCCAATCAGGGGAGGAGAGGCATGCAGCCGATCAGGAGAGGAGAGGCGCGCAGCCAATCAGGGGAGGAGAGGCGCGCAGCCAATCGGGACTCGGAGAGGCGGAAAACTTCTGAGTTCCGACTTCACTCACGCTGCCCACCGGAGCCAGGCCTGAATACCTGGACACCACCGCGGGAAGACACCGGCCCTATACCCAGGTAACCTATACTGAAGGATCCTATACCCGGCTAACCTATACTGAAGGGACCTATACCCAGCTAACCTATACTGAAGGGCCCTATACCCGGCTAACCTATACTGAAGGGACCTATACCCGGCTAACCTATACAGAAGGGACCTATACCCGGCTAACCTATACAGAAGGGACCTATACCCGGCTAACCTATACTGAAGGGACCTATACCCGGCTAACCTATACTGAAGGGACCTATACCCGGCTAACCTATACTGAAGGGACCTATACCTAACTACATTTCCGGGGGGGGGGGGGGGGGGAGGTGCATTTGAAACATCGGTAGATCTCCTGGCCTCGGCGAATTTTAAAGTATTATTATTATTATTTAGTATTTATATAGCGCCGACATATTACACAGCGCTGTACAATGTATATATATCTTGTCACTAACTGTCCCTCAAAGGAGCTCACAATCTAATCCCTACCATTGCCATATGTCTATATTATGTAGTGTAAGTACTGTAATCTAGGGCCAATTTTAGGGGGAGCCAATTAACTTATCCGTATGTTTTTGGAATGTGGGAGGAAACCGGAGTGCCCGGAGGAAACCCACGCAGACACGGAGAGAACATACAAACTCTTTGCAGATAGTGCCCTGGCTGGGATTCAAACCAGGGACCCAGCGCTGCAAGGCGAGAGAGCTAACCACTACGCCACCGTGCTCGCGAGCCGAAAAAGTGTGGGCACCCCTGTCTTAGATGATCTATCTCTCCACAAGAGGTCATTGTTTCCAGCAATGTACACATAGAATTCTTGACACGATGGCCTCGATTCATAAAGCATTACCTCATGCGGTAATGCAGAAAACAGCAGACTTTACCGACCACTTAGCAAAATGTCAATTCATAAAGGCTGTTACCGCATGAAAAGCTCACATTACCGACCAGGGAGATAAATTACCGACTTGGCTGCAGTTACCGACAACACATGTCAGTAAATTGTCAGCAAATGTCAATTCATAAAGCCTTCAACAAGCGGTAAGCCTGGCGGTAGTTACAGACACCTCTAGTGAGGTCTTAAAGGACTTACGAGGCCTGATTTTTAAAAAATAAACAAAAAAAGTTAGATACCTGTGTGTTTTTGTAAGGCACGGAGGACGCCGTCCGCGCCCTCCGTGCCGTTCCGCCGGGTCCCCGCTGCTGAATATCCCCCCGAACGACCCCCGACCGCACGGCCCGGGTCGGGCTCTCCAGCCTTCACCAAGATGGCCGCCGTAACAGTAACACGTAACAGTAGCGTGGATCGGGGAGTTGGCCTTAGAGCTGCGCAGCCGCACTCGCGGCTATGCGGACTGCGCAGCCGCGGCCAGCTCCGGCGGCCATCTTGGTGAAGGCTGGAGAGCCCGACCCGGGCCGTGCGGTCGGGGGTCGTTCGGGGGGATATTCAGCAGCGGGGACCCGGCGGAACGGCACGGAGGGCGCGGACGGCGTCCTCCGTGGCTTACAAAAACACACAGGTATCTAACTTTTTTTGTTTATTTTTTAAAAATCAGGCCTCGTAAGTCCTTTAACAAGTTACCGACAGCTCTGACAGCTCTGATTAATGCAAAGTGCAGAGATCCGAAATCTGTTTGATTCATCTGTGGAGAGAGCCAGAGAGCCCTCTGTGTGAATCATTTCAGCAGGCAGGGAAAGACTGTGTGACTCATCTGTCTGTGTCATCAGTGGAAAGAGCCGTCTGTGTGAGTAATTTCTGCAGACAGGGAAAGACTGTGTGACTCATCTGTCTGAGTCATAAGTGGGAGAGCCAGAGAGCCGTCTGTGTGATTCATTTCTACAGGGCAAAGAGGGAATCGGGACACTGCTCTACTCTACCGCTCAATGGGCTGCGGTAATTTACCGACTTCCAAGGGCAGCTGGGGAAATCTTTATGAATTAGCACACAGACCGGGAAAATACCGAGTGCGGTATTTTCCTGACAAGATTTTTTTTATCGCACTGCTGTTTATGAATCGAGGCCGATGTGTTCTTGAAGTTTTACTCTGTCAGAATTATTACTTGGATGGACTAGACCAGCCTTTCTCAACCTTTCTACTCTGGAGGAACCCTGAAAATAATTTTTTGATCTCGAGGAACCCCTGCATTTGTTTTGCAGGAGGCATGGTCTTAAAAGTCTGTGTGGCTGTTTATTTTACTACCCCCTATTACACTGCCACTCCTTATACTGTCTCCTGAGTTACCAATTTAGTGCTTCTTGTTACAGTACCATCTAGTATAGTGTGCTCTATTATACTTACCCCACGATGGGAAAAATGCCAAGGAACCCCTGCAGAGTACTCAAGGAACCCTGGTTGAGAAAGCCCGGACTAGAATGAGAGTCTGTTTCTCTCCTTTGTCCACTGAAAGATAATGAGTGTTATTACTTTTTTAGACAATCATCCGTGAACTGCTGTCCATTGCAGTGTCGGGCGCAACTAGAATATAGAACAGCGTTACTGCATCCACTACTTGAGGATTTTATTATAGATAACGTGATATTGTAACGTGATGTCACGTAGATGAATCGAGAATGGCTGAAGGCTGATCAATTTCAACATACAGTATATCATTTGTAATTGGTCCTTTTGGAGTCCTATTGTCAGCCGCAACATCAAATACCATTTACCCACTGCTCTGTGTTTATTATGCAGCCTGCAGCCTAACCCTGCATTGCAAGCATCCCAATCTAATCAGAAAAGTTTCTGCTGTAATATATCTTCTCTCAGTCAGACTGGCTCTATTTGGTACATTGCTGACGAGAAGGAAGCTTGTCATCTCCCCTCCCACATTTTTGCTCTGCACTGATTGCCTGAAGGCAGTTCACTGTGACACAAGGCTGACATCTCATCTTGCTGTGCTCACATATTTACAAAGCAAGCTAGCTATAACAGGGAATTCTAGGAGGAAAAAGTAAGGGAGGAAATTCCATAAGTATTGGCTTCAGCCAGAGGGAATCCAAGATAGCAAATGCCAAGAATAGAATTCTTATTATTTACTACATAAAATTTACTGAAATCAAAACATGGACATTACAATACATCTGTTATGTAAGTAGAGCAAGTATTTATCTACATGTGTATTTTTTCCTTGGCATAGTATGGCCGACCCTGCTGCTTTAATAATAGGATTGAGCCCCCTCTCCCTTTCTGGTTTCCTCATTTAAATGTCACTCAGGAACCATGACCTTCAAAAAGAGTGGCAAACCGAGACTGGGGTGAAGAGCATGGCAAGAACAGGGCTGAAATCATGCAATGGCAGAAAAAAAAGCCCATTAAGGAGAAGCAAAGAGGAGTCAGGCTGAGGTTTGCTAAAGACTTCAGGAATTGGATGGTAGAGGATCGGAGTAAGGGTACCCATATGCTAGTCAACTTTCCCTAGCAGATTTGATCACTGTGATTGAATCTGTCGGAGGTCGATATAGCAACTTGCCAGCCCGATCGTAATTTCGATCTAAATTATTGATCAATATGGACAGAAGATCTCGCTTGCACAGGGCGAAGCAGTACACCAATGGCCCACTGTGATGCACTGCACCGAGCATGAATTTCTTAAAGTAGGGGCGTTGCTAGCCCCAAAGATCAGTGGCACGTGCCCTGGATCTATTCTTGGGTGTTGCAAATGTCCCCCAGGAAGAGTCTGCTGTGGTGCCTTAAAGGTGGGCATGCTGGGAGCTGTGCGGCATCAATCGGGGGTATGCTGGGTGCTGTGGCGCCTCTATGTAGGCATACTGGGTGCTGTGGTTCCATGCTGGGTGCTGTGATGCCTTTATGGGGGCATGCAGGGAACTGTGGTTCTTTGGGGGAATGCTGGGAGTTGTGGTGCCTCCATAGGGGGCCTGTGGGAGGATGGGAGGGGTCCATTAAAAGGCCAGGGAATGCTATGAGGGAACTGCCAGATAACCTGGCGGCAGGACAGCCCCGCCCAAAAGAAAGCAAGACCAGCAAGTACAGAAGTAACGATCAACATTGTGCTGGTCAGGCTTACTTAGACAGCTGTTAAGTTCATGTAAATTTGGCTCCACCCATGACTGGTGCATGACCACACCCATTTTCCAGCTGGAGTGCCCAAAAATGCCCCGGATCTCTTAGGATCCTAGCAACACCCCTGTAGTAAAGGTACCCATACATTAATAAATGGCCACAAGATCGATCCCTCTCAGATCAGAATCTGATCAGAGAGGGGGATCAAATCCTTTAACCTCTTAAGTACCAGCGGTCTCTGCCCCCTTAAGGACCAGAGACCGCTGGTACAGGAACGCGGAATCCCGACAAATCGCTGCACATACCCGCTGCAACCGCCATCATGGCTGCTTGCCGGGACCTCCAGGACATAGACTCTGCCGTCTCTATGACGGCAGAGCCATGTGAGCCGGTCAGGAGCCGCTTTCATTGGCTCCTGACCATGTCTACCAATGTAAGCCAATGGGAGCGGCTTACATTGATAGACACGGCCAGGAGCCAATGAAACGGCTCCTGACCGGCTCACATGGCTCTGCCGTCATAGAGACAGGCAGAGCCTGTGAGATGCGGCGAGACTCGTCGGGTTTGAGTGGTGGAAACGGCAGATACGCGCAGCGGCGGCTAATTGAAATCTACGCCCTGCTAGCCAGGAGCCCACCAAAACAAGGCATAGATTTGAATTAGCTTGGTCCTTAAATAGTTAACAAGTAGACATTCAGTTGATTTCAGCATGAAATCTATTGAATATCTATCAAAGTGGCCAGTGCAGTGCAACACTATGGGCCATCAATCTAACTTGGCTCCCACCCCAAAAAGATCTTCCATCACATGGAATCATAAATTTTAATCAAGTTTGGCTGAATATTGATCAAAATTACAACAGGGTCGGCATGATGGAACATCTATCTCTGGAAGATTTGATCGCAATGCTTGCAATCAACGAGGAAAATTGCTAAACGCCTGGTTCCGTTGAGGTGGCATCTGTCTGCGTGACTCCCGCCATGACTTGGTCTGATGTGAGTATGCATCCGGATCCATCTGTCCTTGCCACGCACGGCTATGGGGATTTGCATGCGTAATGTGAAAAATTGCAGCAAAGTAGAGGAAGGAGGCAGGCAAACAGATGTACGTACTGCAGTAAGAAACACACTAGGCCGTTGGAGTGTAGAGTCCCAAATGTTCACTGTGCTCAATGCAAAGGAATAGCACCCCCTGGACACCTAGTGCCTTGATCCTGCACCCCAGCACATGCCTTGATAAGTAGTGCATCTATCTCACATCTACATGCATATGTTACAGGCCCGGAATACCTCACAGGAGCCTATAGGCACAGATGTCCTGGCACCTTTGCCTTCGCCCTCCAGGAACCCACAAACTCCCGCTGAACCGCACCACAAGTTTGCTGGCTGACCCAGCTGTCACATCTCCCTTACTTCCCTTTGCCATCATAGGGAGCTACATGTGCCCCTTAGCATTAGGTAGCCAGAAGTACCCTCAGTATTAACCTCCCTGGCCTTCAGTTTCTGCTGGATTTCTGTGCAACAAGTGATAGAGTTAATTTTCATAACCTTTTTTCCTGTAACTTAAGAAAATGTGTCAAGCAAAGGTCTAGTGTACATTTTGAGCTTGAAACACAAAATCCAAACTAAATTTCAAATTTACTCCACAAAATCTCTGCTCATTTATACTTCCAAGCTGCAGTTGCTCAACCTGTTCTAATACAAATATAAAGGTAGCCATACATCTAGAGATAATGAGCAGATTCGACCAAGAGACAAATCTTTCTCGAATAAAATCTGTTTACAGAGAGATCGGTAGGCTGCCCGTACTCCGCAGGCTGATTCCCAATAAATTTCAACATGAAATAGCTCAGGAATTAGTCGTACCCGTTGCCTCGCCGCTGCCCCCCCCACCAGTGTAAAAATGTACTCTTGTGTGTGCATGTATACATTATCTGTCCTGTGTCGCCCATCTGTCTTCGGAATCCCCCTAGATTATTGTAGGTAGGCAGCCTGATCTAGGTGCTCCCAGTATAGGCTAGGTAGGTACTGGTGTCCCCTAGTATAGGGTAGGTACAGTACTGTCCATAATTATTCATACCCCTGGCAAATTTAGTTAAAGTTACTTTTATTCAACCAGCAAGTAATTTTTTGACGGGAAATGACATAGGTGTCTCCCAAAGGATAAGACGATGTACAAGAGGAATTATAGTGGAATAAAAACATTTCTCAACTTCTATTTATATTTGAGAAAAAAAGTGTCCAGTCCAAAATTATTCATACCCTTCTCAATAATCAATAGAAAAGCCTTTATTAGCTATTACAGCAATCAAACGCTTCCTATAATTGCAGACCAGCTTTTTGCATGTCTCCACTGGTATTTTTGCCCATTCATCTTTAGCAATGAGCTCCAAATCTTTCAGGTTGGAGGGTCTTCTTGCCATCACCCTGATCTTTAGCTCCCTCCACTGATTCTCAATTGGATTCAAGTCAGGACTCTGGTTGGGCCACTCCAAAATGTTAATGTTTACTGTTGCCCTGGGTGTGTGCGTGTTGCTCAGTTAGAGGCGGAAGTCGCAGAGCTAAATAAGCATCTCGCAACACTGAGAAGCATACACAACATGGAGAAGAGCTTGGATCTCACGATCCAGACACTGGATGGAACCGTTGAAGATGAGGAGGGTGGAGTACAGCCGGACCAAGAAGCAGAGGCAGCCGCTAGTTGGGTCACAGTTAGAAGGGGTAGGGGAAAAAGTGGCAGGGAGGCTAGTCCCGAGTTGTCCCTCACTAATAAGTATGCTTGTTTGCGTAATATTGGGGAGGATGATTCAGGAGTAGCAATGCTGCAGCAGGATGTGCTCCTTAGCAACCAAGGGGCAGACTGCTGTAACGAGAAAGGGAATAGGAGTGCAGCTAAGGCTAGACAGGTACTGGTGGTAGGGGATTCAATTATTAGGCGCACAGATAGGGTAATCTGTCGAAGAAACCGCGAATGCCGTACAGTCTGTTGCCTCCCGGGTGCTCGGGTTCGGCATGTAGCGGAAAGAATTGACAGATTACTGGGTGGGGCTGGGGAAGACCCGGCTGTCATGGTACACATTGGCACCAATGACAAAGTTAGTGGGAGATGGAAGGTCCTCAAAAAGGATTTTCAGGTACTTGGAGATAAACTTAAAGCAAGGACCTCCAAGGTGGTGTTTTCTGAAATACTGCCAGTGCCACGTGCTACATCTGAGAGACAGAGGGAGCTTAGGGAGTTAAATAAGTGGCTGAGAAATTGGTGTAGGAAGGAAGGGTTTGGGTTCCTGGAGAACTGGGCAGACTTTGCAGTCGGCTACAGGTTCTACAGCAGGGATGGGCTGCACCTTAATGGGGAGGGTGCAGCTGCATTGGGGGAGAAGATGGCTAAACGGTTGGAGGAGATTTTAAACTAGGATCTGGGGGGAGGCGGGAGGATAAAGTCTCAATACGTAGACAAGATGAGGTAAAAAGACAGTGGGAACCTATCATTATGGAGGGTGGAGAGGGGGGTGGGGACAGTGTAAAGATTAAGGAGGTTGGTAAAAATTCAAGTAGCCAAATTCATGTAAACAAAATTGGTAAATGTGGTGGTAAAAATATAAAGTGCATGGTAACCAATGCTCGGAGCCTTGCAAATAAAATAGACGAACTAGAGTTCATTCTGAATGACAAAGGCTATGACATTGTGGGAATAACCGAGACATGGATGGATGAAAGCCATGACTGGATAGCTAATTTAAAAGGATACAATGTGTTTAGGAGGGATAGAACAGGGAAAAAAGGTGGAGGGGTTTGTCTCTTTGTTAAGAATTCTCTTACAGCTGTCCTCAACGATGAGATGGAGGAAGATTGCGAAGATGTGGAGTCCGTTTGGGTAAATATTCATGGTGGAAATAAAAGTTGCCAATTGCTTATTGGGGTATGCTACAGGCCACCTCTTATTAATGAAGCTGCAGAACTGCGATTACTACAGCAGATTGAAAAAGCTGCAGGTAAAAATGAGGTCATAATTTTGGGCGACTTCAACTTTCCAGACATTGACTGGAGTATTGAGGCTACCCATTCTGGTAAAAGCAGCAGATTTCTGGCAGCACTACAGGACAATTACTTGACTCAAATGGTAACTGAACCAACTAGGGGGCATGCGTTACTGGATCTGATCATTTCTAATAGACCAGATAATGTATCAAATGTGCAGGTTCAAGAACATTTGGGAAATAGTGATCACAACATGATAACGTTTGATCTGGTGACTGATAGGCCAAGGGGCAGCGGGACCACTAAAACTATGAATTTTAGAAAAGCAAAGTTCACTCAAATTAGGCAGGCACTAAGTTTGGTGAACTGGGATAATGTACTACAAGGGGAAGACACTGAAGGGAAATGGCAAGCTTTTAAACTTATACTCAATCAATACTGTAGTATGTATATCCCATATGGAAACAAAATGTCTAGGAATAAAAAAAGGCCTCTATGGATGAATAGAAAGGTTAAAGATAAAATGAAGAGGAAAAAGAATGCCTATAAGGTCTTAAAACAGGAGGGGACCAAGGCTGCACTAAGCAATTATAAGGAGTGCAATAAAAATTGTAAAAAAGAAATTAGGCAGGCAAAGATTGAAGCTGAAAAACAAATCGCTAAGGATATCAAATCTAACCCAAAAAAGTTTTACAAGTACATTAACTCTAAAAAAAGAAAGGTTGACTGTATAGGACTCCTAAAGGATGAGGATGGGAACTCAATGGTGGATGACCAAGGTAAGGCAGAGTTATTAAATGCTTTCTTTGCTTCTGTCTTCACAAAAGAAACAGCACTGTTGCAAACTACAGAGGCAGAAGAGTCTCAATCTTCTAACTGTAATATGAAATACTTAACGCAGGAAGAAGTGAAGGCAAGACTAAATAAATTAAAAATAGACAAGGCACCTGGCCCGGATGGCATGCATCCTCGGGTCCTAAGGGAATTAAGTTCAGTTATAGATAAACCCCTTTATCTTATCTTTTGTGACTCTCTTGCAACTGGCAGAGTCCCAGTGGATTGGCGTACAGCCCACGTTTTCCCATTATTTAAGAAGGGCAAAAAATCTGATCCAGGAAATTATAGACCTGTAAGTTTAACATCAGTTGTATGCAAACTATTTGAGGGGTTACTAAGAGATACTATACATGACTTCATAGTAGAAAATAATCTTATTTCTCAGCATCAACATGGGTTTACTAAAGACAGGTCCTGTTTGACTAACATGCTCAGCTTTTATGAGGTAGTGAATGCTAATATGGATATTGGGAATGCTGTAGATGTGATATACTTGGACTTTGCAAAGGCCTTCGACACTGTTCCCCACAAAAGTCTGGTGCAAAAGTTGAGGATGCAAGGACTGGGGAAGAGTCTGTGTTCATGGATAGGGAACTGGCTAATGGACAGAAAACAAAGAGTTGTGGTCAATGGATCGTACTCAAAATGGGAGACTGTTAGCAGTGGGGTCCCACAGGGGTCTGTTCTGGGTCCAGTGCTCTTCAATTTATTTATTAATGACCTAGTAGATGCAGTAGTGAGCAATGTTGCTATTTTTGCAGATGATACAAAATTGTGCAGAATCATCAACTCTCAGGAAGATAGTGTCATATTGCAACAGGATCTGGATAGGATGGCTATATGGGCACATACATGGCAGATGAAATTCAATGTTGACAAATGTAAGGTCATACATTTTGGACGTACTAATGGTCTAGCACCATACACAATAAATGGGATACAGTTGGGGACATCAAACTTGGAGAAGGACTTAGGAGTACTCATTGACAACAAGTTAAATAATCGTACTCAATGCCAAGCAGCTGCAGCTAAAGCTAACAAAATTTTGGGATGCATTAAAAGGGAAATAAAAACTCGAGATGCTAGCATAATATTGCCCCTGTTTAACTCTCTAGTAAGGCCACATCTGGAATATGGAATTCAGTTCTGGGCACCACATTACAAAAAAGATATTGCAGTTTTAGAGCAGGTGCAGAGACGAGCAACAAAATTGATGCGTGGGATGGAAGGTCTCACTTATCGAGAAAGGTTAGATAAACTGGGTTTATTTAGTCTAGAGAAAAGACGCCTTAGAGGGGATCTAATTAACATGTATAAATACATCAGAGGGCAATATAATACCTTGGCGGATGAGCTTTTTGTCCCTAGGCCTTCTCAAAGGACTAGAGGACATGATCTGCGCATGGAGGAAAAACGTTTTAACCATTTACTTAGGAAAGGGTTCTTTACAGTAAGAGTGATTAAGATGTGGAATGCATTGCCACAGGAAGTCGTTATGGCAAACTCTATACCTGCATTTAAAGGGGGCTTAGATGCTTTCCTTGCGTTGAAAGACATCCATGGCTACAATTACTTGCCTAATGATGTTGATCCAGGGATTTTATCTGATTGCCATCTGGAGTCGGGAAGGAATTTTTCCCTTTAGGGGCTAATTGGACCATGCCTTGTAAGGGTTTTTTCGCCTTCCTCTGGATCAACAGGGATATGTGAGGGAGCAGGCTGGTGTTGTACTTTATACTGGTTGAACTCGATGGACGTATGTCTTTTTTCAACCAAAATAACTATGTAACTATGTAACTATGTAATGTTGTTGTCTGCTAACAATTTATTCACCACTTTTACTGTGTGTTTTGGGTCATAGTCATGCTGAAATATCCACTGGTGGCCAAGGCCAAGTTTCTCTGCAGACTACCTGAAGTTGTCGTCGAAAATCCTCATGCATTACTCTTTTTTTCATGGTGCCGTTTACTGTGATTAGGTTCCCTGGTCCATTGGCTGAAAAAACAACCCCAAAGCTTTAGGTTCCTACCACCATGTTTGTCTTGTTTGACAGTGAGGATGGGGTTTTTTGGGTTGAAGGCTTCTCCTTTTTTTATGCCAAATGAAGGAAACATCATTGTGACCAAACAATTCAATTTTTGTTTCACATAAGACCAGAAGTCTTCTTTGTCCAGATGAGCATTTGCAAAGGCCAAGTGAGCTTTTGTGTGCCTTATCTGGAAAAGTGGTGTCCTCCTTTTTCTGCATCAGTGGAACTCAGCAGTGTGCAGTGTCCTGTTGGATTGTCTGCCTTGAGATATTGCCACCAGCAGAGCCCAGATTCACCAGAATGGCCTTGGTGGTGATCCTTGGATTCTTTTTCACCTCTCTCACTATTCTTCTGGCCAGCACAGGTGTCACTTTTGGCTTCCGACCACGTCCTCTGAGATTTTCCACAGTGCGAACATCTTGTATTTTTTAATAATACTTTGCACTGTAGCCACTGGAACTGAAAAACATTTAGAAAAGGCCTTGTAGTCCTTTCCTGACTTGTGAGCATCTATAATGCGCAGCTGCAGGTCCTCACTGAGCTCCTTTATCTTAGCCATGACTGTCCACAAACCAACTGCAGAGAGCTGCTGTTTTTCACCTGTTGAATGGATTAAAACAGCTGTTCCCAATTAATCATGGTAATTAGGATGCTTTAGAACAGCTTGGACTATTTGGAATGGTATAGAACTTTGGATTTTCCCACAGACTGTGACAGTTTGTGAAGGGTATAAATATTTTTGGACTGGACAGTTTTTGCTCAAATTTAAGTAAAAACTGAGAAATGTTTTTTTCCACAATAATTCCTCTTGTACATTGTCTTATTATCTTTTAAGAGACACCTATGTCATTTCCCGTCAAAAAATTACTTGCTGGTTGAATAAAAGTAACTTTAAAGAGAATCTGTATTGTTAAAATCACACAAAAGTAAACATACCAGTGCGTTAGGGGACATCTCCTATTCCCCTCTGTCACAATTTTGCCGCTCCCCGCCACATTAAAAGTGGTTAAAAACAGTTTTTAAAAGTTTGTTTATAAACAAATAAAATGGCCACCAAAACAGGAAGTAGGTTGATGTACAGTATGTCAACAAATAGAAAATACATCCATACACAAGCAGGCTGTATACAGCCTTCCTTTTGAATCTCAAGAGATCATTTGTGTGTTTCTTTCCCCTGCATCTCTCATGCACTGAAGTTTCAGGCTGCTCTTTTCTTCCTGCAAACAGCTTTGCCCTTGTCTGTAATTCCTCACTATGTGAAAGCCCAGCCAGCTCAGAGCACGATTTATCCAGCTTGTAAAAGATAAGAGAGAAGCTGCTCTAATCTAAATAACACACATTGAATAGAGATAAAGCTGCGCTAATGGAAAAAACAAATTAGCACGTGGAGCGCACTAAAATAAACAATACTGTAAATTGTCCAATCACAAATCAAAAAACTTTCTAATGCGCTCTATAGCTGATAGCAATAAGAGTTCAGTTCACATAAGTCACCATCCAGCAGCTTAAATCCGTCCAGCTGAATGTCCCAGGAAGTCACTGAGTCTCCTCATTGGCCAGCCAACACGTCATGAAAAAATGAAAGAGAAACATACATAGCGTAATCCAATTGATGCAACGGTTTTTCCCTTCACCACTCCAGAGTGATAAAACACACCACCTTGTGCTGGAACACACTCCCCCCGATGTGCCCGCACTCACCCTGTCAACCTCCAATCGAACCGGAGGTATGGATATAAAGCATGTACAGGGGAAGGCAGGGGCGGCAGAGATCAATCCGGCAGGTACGCAGTCTAAAAAACTTAAGAATGCGCCATATAGTGTAAAAACATTTAATACCACAAAAGTAAAAACCAGTTACACTCACAAGCGTAGAAGATCAAAGCGCATTGTATCATGTATAATGGCAGTCCCGGGTAGCCGCTCACATAGACGCTTCTGCTTCAGACCCTCACGTCCTGCAGTTTCCTGGATCCTTTGGTCATGTGACACAGCTCCGCCCTATGCATTTCGTCACATAGAGTGACTCATCAGGGGCATGTGTCACAGAAGAAGAACGTAGGTTATATTCACATCTAAAAACCCACCCCCTTTTTGGTTAGACCCGCCTGGTATTAGGCTCGAATCCTCTGCAAGCCTCTATATCAGCGCTTACCCGTGGGGGACAAGAGGACAACAGAGGAAATATTGCACTATTGATATTACATCAAAAACACAGGCTTCCAAACTTCAAACAAATAAAATCAATAATAAACACAATAATATAGCAGCAAAACGTTATATTGCAACAAACCCCCCCACATGGATCTCATCCTATGGATTATACTGAAGGAAAAGAGGTGTACAGCGCTAAGCCAATTTGTGGCAGAACACCACACACCAATCAATAGAAAACATACAGCTCCATAAATAAAGACACCCCCCTATATATAATCACGGATTTATATACTCCAAAAACCCCATAAAACACGCAAAAGACGCGAAAAAAGCGTCGAGAAAACATTAAAGCGGTAAAAACACGTGAAAAACGTGAAAAAAACGTCGGTAAAACGCCAAAGCGGTCAGACCAAATAAGGTCAAAACCTTCTTCTGTGACACATGCCCCTGATGAGTCACTCTATGTGACGAAATGCATAGGGCGGAGCTGTGTCACATGACCAAAGGATCCAGGAAACTGCAGGACGTGAGGGTCTGAAGCAGAAGCGTCTATGTGAGCGGCTACCCGGGACTGCCATTATACATGATACAATGCGCTTTGATCTTCTACGCTTGTGAGTGTAACTGGTTTTTACTTTTGTGGTATTAAATGTTTTTACACTATATGGCGCATTCTTAAGTTTTTTAGACTGCGTACCTGCCGGATTGATCTCTGCCGCCCCTGCCTTCCCCTGTACATGCTTTATATCCATACCTCCGGTTCGATTGGAGGTTGACAGGGTGAGTGCGGGCACATCGGGGGGAGTGTGTTCCAGCACAAGGTGGTGTGTTTTATCACTCTGGAGTGGTGAAGGGAAAAACCGTTGCATCAATTGGATTACGCTATGTATGTTTCTCTTTCATTTTTTCATGACGTGTTGGCTGGCCAATGAGGAGACTCAGTGACTTCCTGGGACATTCAGCTGGACGGATTTAAGCTGCTGGATGGTGACTTATGTGAACTGAACTCTTATTGCTATCAGCTATAGAGCGCATTAGAAAGTTTTTTGATTTGTGATTGGACAATTTACAGTATTGTTTATTTTAGTGCGCTCCACGTGCTAATTTGTTTTTTCCATTAGCGCAGCTTTATCTCTATTCAAGTTTTGTCATTTTTCTGTAAAAAATTGTTTGCAGCTATGGATCTATTTGAAAGTAGGAACAGAAGATTGCATGATTTAGATGAGCTGTTTAAAGATACAGCGCCAGGTGTAATTGATTTGGATAGTGATTTTAAATCCCTCCAGAATGTAATGGTTAAAGAGCAGCAAACGTGGTGGGATATTGCAACACTTAAAAAATATCACAAGGAAGGAATTATCCCCAAAAAAATCAGGTGGGATATTACCCCTGATGATGGGGAAGATACAGAGGAAAACTCTAAAGAGTGGGAGGAATATTTTGATAAAAGCGGATTGGGTCTGATTGAGCTTCTAATTAAAAGGAAAACAGGAAGAATTGAAAGGTTAGGTACGGAAATTGAGAATATTAGAATAAAAACTGAACCATATAAGAATACTGAACAATATGTGGCGCGAACTAAAAAGATCCAAGAGGTTCTTGCAGTCAGTGAGAAGAATATCATAGCGGATAAGCAAAGAAAGTTTGCAAGGGATAGTGAGGCCCATAAGAAGAAAATGGCTTATAAATGGCAACCTATTGTACAAAAAAGACTAGCCGACAAAGCGAGAAAAAATGGAGATCAGCAAGTAGAGAATTCAGCAGGGGCCCAATCTAACACTGTAGTATCTAATGTCCCAGTACAAGTAACACAACCCAAAGGGAAGATACTTAGATCTCAGGAACAGCCGGTGGGAAGTGGGGATCAAACTAACCCTGGATCATATAGGGGGAGGGGAGGTGGGTATCAGAATAACAGGGGGTCCCATTGGAATAGAAGACAGGATCCACAACCCTACCACCAGTATCCCGTTCATACTCAGAACAGATACCAACCGTTAGTTGATGACAGGAATTTTGGACAACCCCATTTTTTAGCCCCACGCCCCCGGTATTGGAGAGAAGGTTGGGAGGAGGGAGAATACCTGGGGGGGCATCCAAACACACCGAGAAAAAGAGGTGCAGAAGGGGGAGGAGAGCAGGTAGAAGGGAACAAAAGAAGAAGGCAGTAATAGGAACTGGTATTTTTAATTTGAGTGGAGTCCCCCTGGAAAAATGTGAAATAAAGTTGCTAGATCGTGGGTTGAAATATGCTCCTAGAAATCATCTGAGCAAATTCAATGCTTTTATTGATGTTCACCGTTATACACGGAAGTTGAACATCAAGAAATATTTTGCTCAGAATGAGGGTCCCACGAATAGAGCAAACAATATTGGGTCTACCAGTAGTGTAATTTTTAGGAATGCATCAACTTTCAACCCACAAGATAATTCAGCTTTGAACGCAGTGGAAAATTTTAAAGATCGGGTAATTTATGACCTAAAGAAATTGAATATTAAATCGAGAAAATCGGATGAACAAGCCATTAACAGTATTCTAAAGGAAAAAAACTTAGTCGTGCGTTCTGCAGACAAAGGGGGGGGAGTAGTAGTATTACGTAAAGATCAATATTTTGAAGAATTGGATAGATTAATCTACGATGAAAGTACATATGAGAAATTGTCAGGTGATCCCACCTTAAAGTACAAACGAGAATTGGCCCTCATGTTGGATGAGGGATTGATGATGGGATTACTTGATAAGAAAACCAGTGATTTCTTGGTGCCATCAGCTCCAAGAATACCTATTATGTATCAGCTCCCCAAGGTCCATAAGAACCCTAATAATCCTCCGGGTAGACCTATTCTCAGTGGGGTGGGCTCTATCACCCATAGAGTGGGTCAGTTCATAGACAGTTATCTTCAGCCATTGGTTCCTCGTTTACCTCATGTGCTATTGGATACCAAGCATACCGTACAATTGTTGGAAGAACTGAAGATAGAGGGTAGTATTTTGTTGGCGACGGCAGATGTGGGGTCGCTTTATACTAATATACCCCACGAGGATGGTATTGAAGCGGTCAGATCGTGTTTACACCGGTTTGGTGAGATGCGCGGTGTTCAGATGGAGTTTATTTTATCTTTACTAGATTTTTCTTTAAAACGTAATTATTTTTGGCATAAATATCAGTTCTTCAGACAGATATACGGTTGTGCGATGGGGGCATCTTATGCGCCAAGTTTGGCAAATATTTATATGGCCCTATGGGAAGAGGAGGCGATTAGAAGGGGGGGGTCTAGGTTGGTGTTCTGGAAAAGATACATCGATGACCTGCTGATTTTCTGGAGGGGTGATGAGGTAAGTTTTGGAAACTTTATTGCTGAGATTAATAGTATAAAGGAAAACATTCAACTTACAGCAGAATGTAGTACTGAATCCATACATTTTTTAGATCTTACGATCACGAGAGAAGGAGAGGGTTTCTCCACCAAATGTTTTTTTAAATCTACGGACCGCAATGCGTATATTGATGTAACAAGCTGTCACCACCCACAGTGGTTGGGAGGTGTCCCAAAAGGACAATTTACGAGAGTCCGCAGGAACTGTTCAAGCCTACAAGATTATTATGAGCAGTCAGATGGCTTGAAAGTTAAGTTTATAGAGAAGGGGTATAGTGAAACTTGGTTAGAAGAAGTTCAAAAAGGGGTTGGAGAGAAGGATAGAATGATTCTACTGCAACCAAAGGGGGAGGAGCCAAGAGATGATAATAAGGCCTTTTCCTTTTTAAGTGATTTTTCGGCTGATTATAAATCAGTCGAGAGGATTTTTCGAAGACACTGGAATATATTGCAGAGTGACTATGTACTGAAGAATATTCTACCTAATAATCCTAGCTTTATCTATCGTCGAGCTCCCACTCTAAAAAATAGGATTGCTCCAAGTTGTGTAGACCCCCCAGAACAGAAAAATGTAATAGGATGGCAAACATCTGGATTTTTTCCGTGTAGGGGCTGTAAGTGTTGTAGAGAGGCTATTGCCCACAAAACCAATGAAATTATATCAACAGCAAATGGTGGTGTGTTCAAGATCAGGCAATTTGTGACTTGCGCTACGGCGTTTGTGGTATATGTGATCTGGTGTGATTGCGGCCTACAATATGTGGGCCGCACCACCAGATCACTAAAAGAAAGAATCGGTGAGCATATTACAAATATAAGGAAAGGGTTTGAGCAACATAGTGTGTCTCTCCACTTTAAACTTAAACATCAGTGTAATCCAAAGGCAATGCATTTTTGCGCAGTTGAAAAACTCACACCTAACTGGAGGGGGTGCAATAGGGTCCGAGAGTTGTCAAAAAAAGAGACCAAGTGGATTTTCGATTTGGATACGTCCAGTCCAATTGGTCTTAATGTTGAGTTGGACATTAATTGTTTTATTTCTAATAGCTGATGTTGCTTTATTTATTTTTTAACATTTCACTCTTGTGGATCTTCATCCGACCGTGTATAATCGTGTAGAATCAAATAAGTAGGTTTTGACCTTATTTGGTCTGACCGCTTTGGCGTTTTACCGACGTTTTTTTCACGTTTTTCACGTGTTTTTACCGCTTTAATGTTTTCTCGACGCTTTTTTCGCGTCTTTTGCGTGTTTTATGGGGTTTTTGGAGTATATAAATCCGTGATTATATATAGGGGGGTGTCTTTATTTATGGAGCTGTATGTTTTCTATTGATTGGTGTGTGGTGTTCTGCCACAAATTGGCTTAGCGCTGTACACCTCTTTTCCTTCAGTATAATCCATAGGATGAGATCCATGTGGGGGGGTTTGTTGCAATATAACGTTTTGCTGCTATATTATTGTGTTTATTATTGATTTTATTTGTTTGAAGTTTGGAAGCCTGTGTTTTTGATGTAATATCAATAGTGCAATATTTCCTCTGTTGTCCTCTTGTCCCCCACGGGTAAGCGCTGATATAGAGGCTTGCAGAGGATTCGAGCCTAATACCAGGCGGGTCTAACCAAAAAGGGGGTGGGTTTTTAGATGTGAATATAACCTACGTTCTTCTTCTGTGACACATGCCCCTGATGAGTCACTCTATGTGACGAAATGCATAGGGCGGAGCTGTGTCACATGACCAAAGGATCCAGGAAACTGCAGGACGTGAGGGTCTGAAGCAGAAGCGTCTATGTGAGCGGCTACCCGGGACTGCCATTATACATGATACAATGCGCTTTGATCTTCTACGCTTGTGAGTGTAACTGGTTTTTACTTTTGTGGTATTAAATGTTTTTACACTATATGGCGCATTCTTAAGTTTTTTAGACTGCGTACCTGCCGGATTGATCTCTGCCGCCCCTGCCTTCCCCTGTACATGCTTTATATCCATACCTCCGGTTCGATTGGAGGTTGACAGGGTGAGTGCGGGCACATCGGGGGGAGTGTGTTCCAGCACAAGGTGGTGTGTTTTATCACTCTGGAGTGGTGAAGGGAAAAACCGTTGCATCAATTGGATTACGCTATGTATGTTTCTCTTTCATTTTTTCATGACGTGTTGGCTGGCCAATGAGGAGACTCAGTGACTTCCTGGGACATTCAGCTGGACGGATTTAAGCTGCTGGATGGTGACTTATGTGAACTGAACTCTTATTGCTATCAGCTATAGAGCGCATTAGAAAGTTTTTTGATTTGTAAATAACACACATGCTGTGTTCATAGAGGGGCCTGGAAGGGGGAGTTCATAGCAGAACCACAACACTGAAGAACTTGGCAGCCTTCCAGACACAGGCTGACAAGTCTGACAAGAGAGAGATAAGTTGATTTATTACAAAGACTGTGATAGTACAAAGTGCTGCAGTAAGCCAGAACACATTAGAATAGCTTTTGGAACTTGTAGGATGATAAAAAACAGGATGATTTTTGTTACAGAGTCTCTTTAAGTCAAAATCTGCCAGGGGTATGAATAATTATGAGCAGCACTGTAGGTACAAGTGTCCCCTAGTATAGGCTAGGTAGGTACAGGTGTCACTCAGTATAGGCTAGGTAGGTACAGGTGTCACTCAGTATAGGTTAGGTAGGTACAGGTGTCCCCCTGGATAAGCTAGGTAGGTACAGGTGTCCCCCTGGATAAGTTAGGTAGGTACAGGTGTCCCCCAGGATACCTCGTACCAGCGATCGCTCCAGCCTCCCTGCTCAGCTCCGCATATCTTCCGGTATGCGGAGGATCGGGACTGAAGCAGAGCCGGGACAAGGTCATTCAGCACCCAAGGCTGAGACAGCAAAGTGCGCCCCTCCATCCCTCCCACCCCAGCCGTTACACACTAATTGCTATTAGACTAAGAGGCGCCCCAGGGCCCCACAACCTCCTCAACACCTTCATCTCTAGTTATCTGGCTTGCAGTCACTGCTATGTATGTCCTTTTCTTATTTCTTTGTGCTTCAAACACAATTGGGAATGACAGCTGAATGAATTGTGCACCCCCTCCTACACTGCGCCCTGAGGCTGGAGCCTTTTCAGCCTCTGCCTCGGCCCGGCGCTGGACTGAAGTCATGTGACGTCTGCTGTCATGTGACGTCATGACGTCAGTCCCTGTCCTCCCCTTCGTTGAGAATACAGCGGCTGTACAGGGAGTCTGAAGCCATCGCTGGAACAAGGCTGGGTATGTGTATAGCGGCTGCATAGGGGGGTGGGGAACACTATAGCTAACATCCTTATCGCTGGCCACATTGTACAGGAGCCCCTGCATCTGGCTTACTTTTACTGTGGGGCTCCTGTACCCAGGGAAACCTCCTGAGCGGCATGCCCGGTACTGTCAGGCATACCGCTTTCTGCAAAAATTCCTTGCCCAACACAGTGTGGGGCATACGTAGCTAGAGGTGCCCCTGACTGAACTGAGATCTCGTCAGTGGAATGCTGAGAGCTGGGTGAGTAACCTCCCATTTACAATCTCATCAGGATTCTGATTAGGGAAGCAAAGAGGGAGCCACTTTTTCAACATCAGGTGCCTGTAGGCACATGCCTACTGTGCCTTATGGTAAATCCTGCCCTACATATGTACCTTCCATTGCAATAAACGTTTTAGTAGTGTCCAGCTTGTTCTCCTCCTATTGACTGATGTAATGTGGAGAATTTCTGCCATCCGTCCGTTTTTTCCCCACACGCAAATTCTGAAACCGCCTATTAATATCAATGGGCTGCAATTCTCTGTCTGAATTTGTGTGTGGGGAATCCCCCCTAGTGGAAATGAGCCCTAATGGTCCTTTTACACTTAATGCATTGGTATGTGTTTTTTCCATAGCAGTGCATTGTGAAAAAGCTTTCAGTTAAAAGAACTGGGCCATAGGAAACAGCGATGAGTTCCGGATCAAATTCGGATGAATTCCGAATGAGTTTCCTTCGGATTTCATCCTCCTAATTAGTGCAGCTGAGCGGGTGTGTGCGGGGGGGGGGGGGCTTAAACTTACCCAGCAGCTTTATTCTTTAACCCATCACATGGGGCGTCCCACGCTGCGTTCCAAGCTCTGCCACGTAACTACTACGCTTCCTCCAACCCGGAAGGAGGAAGTGTTTGTAGTCACGTGACCGCGGCTTGGAACGCAGCATGGGACCCGCCGTGGCACGGGTTCATGAAGAAGGCTGCTGGGTGAGTTTTACACCCCCGCACACACCCGCTCAGCTGCACTAATTAGGAGGATTTGATCCGGAGCTCATCCCAGATAGGAAGACATGGACATTACTTTGAAAATCTGTGTTCTTTCAGTTATAACTGAGAGCAGCTGATTAAATGTAAAAGGGGCCTATGGGTCCTTCCACACTGCATGCGCTTTGACCCAATCTTCAAAGCGTATGTGTTTTACCGATCGCAAGGTTACCTTGATTAAAGGAAAGCTTAAGTCATGAAAAAAACAAAACAGTTTAACTCACCTGGGACTTCTACCGGTCCCCTGCATCCACCCTGTGCCCGTGCTGTGGCCAGTGACTAGGTTTCGATTTCGACGACAGAGCCAGTCGCCAGCCACTGCGCCTGTATGGCCCTGGCCGGGTGCGTGCTCGTTCATGCTTCTGTCGCCGGAAGCATCCTGCGCATGTGCAGTACAAGATTTCCGCGTACTGTGCATGCGCAGGATGCTCCTGGTGACAGGAGTATGATTGAGAGGATGCTCGCAGCAGTGCTGGGCCGAAATTACGCATTAGCGTAATTACGCATCGTAATTCACTACAAATGCACCGTAAGCGTTACGTGTAAGGTTACGGTATTACACGTAATTAATTACGCGTAGACCGTAAGTTACGTTATTACGCGTAACAAATTACGCGTAAGACCGTAAACTCCTATTGAAATTAATGCAAAAATACGAGGGTAGGTAGAAGGAGGAGTACACTCCAATTAAAGCACAGTTTTATATAAAAAATATAAATTTTATTCAAATATTGCAGCATATAAAATTTCTTATTCCAATCATTGTCTATTGAAATTAGACAGTCTGCCGTAATCGCGTAATATTACGCTCCCGTATAATATAAAAAAGCCGCCGACTTTAAGGGTTAATAGCAAAGCCCCCTTAAATGCTAAGAGCCTCAAATTTGGAGAATATATTAAGGAGATCAGAAGGAATAAGAGGAAACATTTTTTTTTTCAAAAAGACCTTATAGTTTTTCAGAAAATCGATTTTAAAGTTTCAAAGGAAAAATGTATACATTTAAAAAACCCGCCGACTTTAACGGTTAATAGCAAAGCCTGCTTAAAATTTAGGAACACCAAATTCCCAGGGTATATTAAGGGGATCAGTGGCAGAGCCTCTGTTTGGGTTCAAGGTGCGTTTGTAGTTTCTGGGGGGGCTCAGCGCATCTCTGATCACAGGCCATTTAGAGGCGGCCTGGTGATGCGCTTATCCCACTTAGTTGCGCAATTTTCAATTTTACTTGGTAGCGCGCCCAGGCTGTGCATATGCATGGGTAGGATTTAGTTAGTGTTAGGTCCCCTCCCAAGGAGGAAAGACTTCTTCGACAGTGGGAGGGACGAGTACTTAACAAGTTGCATGCAAGCTGTTACAGGAAACTAACATCCTCCAAGTGGTAGACAGGTCATGTGTATGCTCAGTGTGTATTTTATCCCATAAGTGGGGCTTGCACTCTTTTGCAGGTAAGCATTCATCTGTTTTTAAGTAGCGCTGTTCATTTCTTTGCTATGTTATAATTTATTTCTGGTCAGCTGCTCCCACTTAACAGTTTTGCCTTTGGTGTATATGCAGAGCCTCTGTTTGGGTTCAAGGTGCGTTTGTAGTTTCTGGGGGGGCTCAGCGCATCTCTGAGCAGAGGCCATTCAGAGGCGGCCTGGTGATGTGCTGATCCCACTTTGTTGCGCAATTTTCATTTTACCTTGGTTAACGCAAAGTATCAACTTTGCGTTGAAACGCTGGGAAAGGGCTCTGGTGTGAAAGCCCTGACCAACTTCCCTGTCCCTGCTGAAGAGAAGCACCCCCAGACCATGATGCTGCCACCACCATATTTGACAGGGGGGATGGTGTGTTCAGAGTGATGTGCAGTGTTAGTTTTCCGCCACACATAGCGTTTTGCATTTTGGCCAAAAAGTTCCATTTTGGTCTCATCTGACCAGAGCACCTTCTTCCACATGTTTGCTGTGTCCCCCACATGGCTTGTGGCAAACTGCAAATGGGACTTCTTATGCTTTTCTGTTTAGTTTTTTTTTAACATAATTTTTACTTACGCTTTTCTGTTTACAATGGCTTTCTTCTTGCCACTCTTCCATAAAGGCCAACTTTGTGCAGTGCATGACTAATAGTTGTCCTATGGACAGATTCCGCCACGTGAGCTGTAGATCTCTGCAGCTCGTTCAGAGTCACCATGGGCCTCTTGACTGCATATCTAATCGGCGCTCTCCTTGTTCGGCCTGTGAGTTTAGGTGGACGGCCTTGTCTTGGTAGGTTTACAGTTGTGCCATACTCCTTCCATTTCTGAATGATCGTTTGAACAGTGCTCCGTGGGATGTTCAAGGCTTTGGAAATCTTTTGTAGCCTAAGCCTGCTTTAAATTTCTCAATAACTTTATCCCTGACCTGTCTGATGTGCTCTTTGGACTTCATGGTGTTGTTGCTCCCAATATTCTCTTAGACATCCTCTGAGGCCGTCACATAGCAGCTGTATTTGTACTGACATTAGATTACACACAGGTGCACTCTATTTAGTCATTAACACTCATCAGGCAATGTCTATGAGCAACTGACTGTACTCAGACCAAAGGGGGCTGAATAACTACGCACACCCCACTTTGCAGTTATTTATTTATTTGTAAAAATGTTTGCAATCATGTATGATTTCCATTCCACTTCTCACCAATAAATAAAATTGATTCATGTTTGTGGCAGTAATATGACAAAATTTTGAAAACTTCAAGGGGGCCGAATACTTTTGCAAGCATATATATATATATATATATATATATATATATATATATATATATATGCATTCTTCTTGAGGCGGCCATACATTTGTCGACTTTCTGGACAATCGACTGTTATGTGATATCTATTATCTAATTCGATTAAAACTGGTGCTGCCAAGAGCATTCCTGAGCCACGACTCAACTAATTTAGGGCCCAAACCGGTTGAATTTATCAATTGGATATGCTGGGAAATCTCAGACTGACATGCTCGATCGCGTGCGCAGCGGTAGCGTTGTGCAATAATCGTGAAGGCGAACGCGACCGAAGCCCCAGGCCGCATCCCCCTAATCTTTTATGTACTATCTGTGGAGCTCCACATGGCCACCATGTGTGATGTCACACATCCACCCCATGTGCTATATAACGGTTGTCACGTGGGGCGCCAATGCGGAAATACAGTGCGGACACTCTAGGACAGGTAAAATATAAATGCATGGTCACCGGGGGGGGGGGGGGGGGGGGGGGGGGGGCGCAATAAAACATTTGGTGGGTTGCAGCCGGGGCAGCGAGCCAGCGACATGAAGCTGATTCCTGAAAGATTTCCTGCTGGAATCGATTGGGTATCAGCCTGTGGTGTATGGGCAGCCAACAGATCTCTCTCTGGTCAGATTCAATCAGAGAGAGATCTGTCTCTTAATCAAATCGATGGGCGTGTTCATCCGGGATTGGCCGAGACTGTGCATAAGTGTTGCAGGGATGGATGATGATGTATGCTTGTTGACACGCCTCCTCGAGAAAGCCGGAAGTGAGCCGGCGATACATGTCGGGTACACACGGCGTGTGTTTGACTCGTGGTGAGCCTGCCCACCCTCTCCCATTGCTATTGGGACCCCCGACTTATGCACCCCACAAGCTGCTTCATATGCAGTAAGCTTCCTGCTTCCTTTGATACACTTCTGGCTGGACACGGAGCAACAGAGTCTCCCTGAGGCCTACATCCACATTGGACTATCATTGCCTGCATTACCCTCGAGCTGACACTGGATATATATGGACACTGCTTTATGGGATATCTGGGATCTGGATTCATGGTGACGCTGTGGAATCGGTAGAGTATAGAAGTACCACTGACAGCTATATGTGACATGCTTGATACCATTTCTGCTACTTGCTTGCCAGCTATGCACCTGATGCTGCTGTATGCTATACATGTCTAAGCCTGCTGCTATTGAACTTTGCCTTACTCTGCCGTGTACGCTTTGCCTACCCCAGTCCCAGCTTGTGCTCTAGCTCATCAACATCTTCTATCTCAAGGAATTGTGCACGGATTTTGTAGATCCCCTCCTTCCTTTTTTGAAGTGTATCCAAATGTACATGGACATTTTTTTTATTTTTTTCTATTTTTGCATCATATAGAGATTTTTTCAGGTGATCACCTTAGATGAAAGTTTTGTCCCTGTATGGATGTGGGTGTGAGTGTCGGGGCTGGATGGATTGGGTAGTAGGGGGGCTGGCTCACAGATCAAACACTTTTTAATACGGAGAATAATATTAATAAAGTTTATATTTTTTTTATATATGAAAATTGACTTCGTTGACTTATTGGAGTGTACTCCTCCTCCGATTTACCCTTAACATTTTTTGTTTCTTTTCTTAATCAAATCTGCCCATCATCGCTAGATGTATGGGAACCTTTAGGATGAGCATGGACTGCGACTCTTTTGGATTTTGGACTTCTGCTTCATCCCTTGTCCATTAGATGGCACTCTAGCTCTTACATTCTGTATTATGGAGCCTTGTCTTATTATGGAGCCTGGCACACTCAATGAGATTTTCTGGCAGATTTACCGCCAAATCAATTATTTCCAACAGGTCTGATCGATTTTCCAAAAAAGTGAACGGAAAATCGATCTGAAATTAGATCGGACATGTTGGAAATAATCGATCTGGCGGTACATCTGCAAGAAAATCTCATCATGTGTACCAGGCATTACAGTTTACCCAGCAAGCTCATGGTGAACCAGGACTCCTAGACATTCCATTATATGCGCAAGGCGGCGTGCGAATTCTGATGGCTCTGCTGTGCAGATTTTTCCTGTACATAGCCTTAATAGGAAATTTGCATAGAAATTGCACCACACTAGTGGAAACAGGCCCTTAATGTCCAGAGTGACAATGATGATCGACTGATATTGGGTATTCTATTTGATCCAAATGGGGGTTTAATTCTGGTTAGTGTTGGGCAGATATCGTGCAGTTGGCCGGTGTGTACAAGTCATTTAAAAGACGTTCTTCTGGGGCATGCGCGCATGTAGTGTGAAATGTCATTTCCCACAGTTTTCGAAAGACAGAATCGTTTGGAAAAAAAGATCAGACTAATCGGTTGGAGACTGCTCACTTCCACTATACTAGGACCCAGAGCCTTTCTTCTCCTTAGGTGAGCATCTGTTTTTTGTTCAGCGTGGATTCAGATTCACTTTAAAGGGAAGGTTCAGGGAGTGGGAAAAAAAAAATAAAAATCCATATCCACTTACCTGGGGCTTCCTCCAGCCCGTGGCAGGCAGGAGGTGCCCTCGCCGCCGCTCCGCAGGCTCCCGGTGGCCGACCTGGCCAGGCCGGCTGCCAGGTCGGGCTCTTCTGCGTTCCACGCGGGCGTGCTGACGTCATCGGACGTCCTCCGGGCTGTACTGCGCAGGCGCAGAGCTACTGCACCTGCGCAGTACAGCCCGGAGCACGTCCAATGATATCAGCACGCCCCCGTGAGTTGCAGATTGAAGCGCAGAAGAGCCCATCCTGGCAGCCTGGCCTGGCCAGGTCGGGTCGGCCACCGGCAGCCTCTGGAGCGGCGGCGAGGGCACCTCCTGCCTGCCACGGGCTGGAGGAAGCCCCAGGTAAGTGGATATAGATTTTTTTTTTCCCACTCCCTGAACCTTCCCTTTAAACTACTGTTGACAAATCTGAAGTCCTTGTTGCCTGAGGCCAGTGCGTGGCATCAAAACAGCTCTGGGATAGGGAATTCAGACATAAATAGCTCTGACCGTGTGCGCAGCCTTGGTGTGTTAATTGATGGGGAATTGAGAAACCAAATCTCAGCTGTAGTAAAATATTCCTACTTTCATCTGAGGGACATTGCAAAAAATTAAACATCTCATTCCCCTAGAGCAGGGGTCTCAAACTCACGGCCCGCGGTCCATTTGCAGCCCTCGATACAATATTTTGTGGCCTGCGCCGGCAAAAGCTTCCTTATAGTTCGCTTCAGTGCTCCCAAGTAATGTGCCGCATCCCGCCGCTAAACGAGGGCTGCAGAGCCCCCAAATCGCCCGGGGGGCAATCCGCCGGCATTTCCTGGAAGGGGCAGAGCTTTCAGCTTCAGCTCTGCCCCTCTTGACATCAATCGGGGAGAGGCGGCGATGCGCCGCGATTGACGTCAGGAGGGGCAGTGCTGAAAGCTCTGCCCCTTCCAGGAAATGCCGGCGGATTGCCCCCCGGGCGATTTGGGGGCTCTGCAGCCCTCGTTTTGCGGCGAAGACACGGCGGATTACTTGTAAAGGGAGCACTGAAGCGAACTATAAGGTAAAATAGGCAAAATAGTTCGCTGCTGATTTACTTTTTTTGTGAAATCCCTTATACGGCCCAGCCTCATCTTGACTTTGCCTCCTGCGGCCCCCAGGTAAATTGAGTTTGAGACCCCTGCCCTAGAGGATCTTCCAGCCATAGTTCATGCCTTTATCAAATCAGACCTTCCAACTCAGGCCCAGTGCACACCAAAAACCTAGCACAGTGGTCCTCAAACTAAGGCCCGCGGGCCAAATGTGGCCCCCTAAGGCATTTTACCGGCCCACCACACCTAAATTGTATTACTTATAGATGCGGTCATCTACATCTTTAAATATTGGTGGTCCACATGTAGAATAGCGGTGCTGGCACCACCCATCCACATGGAATCCAGAAAGCAGTAATTTGCTGGTTTCCAATCAAATTCCACATCAGGTGACACTGTAATTGGACTGCAGGTTGTCACCTGGGTATGCTTCACTGTCTGGCCCGTAATGACTTGTACATCATTTTGTGTATACTTCGGCCCCCCAACAGTCTGAAGTACGTTGACCCGGCCCTCGACCCAAAACGTTTGGGGACCCCTGCTCTAGCAGATCTGCAAAACGTTAGAGGCTTTTGAAGCAGATTTCAGAGCGATTCTAGGCATGTTTTCTACACATGCCTAGCGTTTTTTGGAGCGTTTTTGTGTAGCAGATTACAAATATTGTTACAGTAAAGCTGTTACTGAACAGCCACTGTAACAAAAACGCCTGGAAAACTGCTCTGATCTAACGTTTTTCAGAGCGGTTTTTCACTTTCCTATACTTTAACATTGAGGCAGAAACGCCTCAAATCTAAAAATGCTGCAGCCCCTGAGTTTGCGTTTGTGGAAAAAACGAACCGCTCTGGTGTGCACCAGCCCATTCACTTTCATTAGCCAAGCGGTTTTCCCCCTGCAAGCGTTTTCAAAAACTCTTCAGGACCGCTCTGGTGTGCAAGGAAGGACCTGTCCCGCCTTCAATTAGTATAGAATACTGCTGCCAGGTTGCTAACAAACCAACCTCACCACTGTCATATTGCACCTATTCTTCGCTCACTGCACTGGCTGCCTGTAAAATGGAGAATAGTTTTCAAGATTTGACTGTTGACATTCAGATCCATACCCTACACAATTTGGGCCCTGAATACATGAAGGACTTGCTAACACTGCACCACACCTCCCACAAACTCAGATCAGCAGGATCCATAAAATTGGTCACTCCCAGAGCGCACCTTAAAATAATTGTAGCTAGAGCTTTCTGTCATGCTGCCACTACCCTTTGGAACTCCCTACCACACCCAGTAAAGAAAACTCCATCCCTGGGGGTATTCAAATCCAGACGGAAAGACCACCTGTTAAGCCACAGACCTGTAAATTTTTTCCTCTGTATCATAATTTACCATTCAACCAATTACTGGTCTGAGCCATGCTGATGCTGATGCGCTTTGAGTCCTACAGGAGAAAAGTGCTTCACAAATGTTATTTGTTATTGTAAACGACTGTAGTTTATTTTTGCCTGGTAATTTCATCAGTCCATTGTGTGCCGACTTTTATCTATTGTGTTTACGGACCTTAAAGGATACCCGAAGTGACATATGACATGATGAGATAGACATGTGCATGTACAGTGCCTAGCACACAAATAACTATGCTGTGTTTCTTTTTTTCTTTCTCTGTCTGAAAGAGTTAAATATCAGGTATGTAAGTGGCTGACTCAGTCCTGACTCAGACATGAAGTGACTAGAGTGTGACCCTCATTGATAACTATAAAACTCTTTCCTAGCAGAAAATGGCTTCTGAGAGCAAGAAAGAGATACAAAAAGAGGAATTTCTTATCAGTGAGGGCCACAGTGTAGTCACTTCCTGTCAGGACTGAGTCAGCCACTTGCATACCCAATATTTAACTCTTTCAGGCAGAGAAAGAAAAAAAGGAACACAACATAGTTATTTGTGTGCTAGGCACTGTACATACACATGTCTATCTCATCTTGTCACATGTCACTTTGGGTATCCTTTAAAGGGGAACTGAAGAGAGAGGTATATGGAGGCTGTCCTGTTTATTTCCTTTTAATCAATACCAGTTGCCTGGCAGCCCTGCTGGTCTATTTCTCTGCAGTAGTATCTGATTAAAACCAGAAACAAGCATGCAGCTAGTCTTTTCAGATCAGACTTATAAGTCTGAACCACTGAAACACCTGATCTGCTGCATGCTTGTTCAGGGGCTATAACTAATAGTATTAGAGGCAGAGGATCAGCAGGGCTGCCAGGCAACTGGTATTGTCTAAAAGGAAATAAACATGACAGCCTCCATATACCTCTCTCTCTTCAGTTCCCCTTTAAAGAGAAACCATGACAATGAATTGAACTTCATCCCAATCAGTAGCTGATACCCCATTCTACATGAGAAATCTATTCCTTTTCACAAATGGATCATCAGTGGGCGCTGTATGGCTGATATTGTGGTGAAGCCCCTCCCACAGGAAACTGCGAGGACCATTTTCCTGGCAGTTTCCTGTCTGTGAACCTTGTTGCATTGTGAGAAATAGCTGTTTACAGCTGTTTCCAACTGCCAAAAAAGCAAGCATCAGGTACTTCCACTTACATCACCTGCCAGCAGTAAAAATGTCACCATGTGATAAATGTCAGAATGTAAATAAAGGAAAGGAAAGCTTCTACAATGAGCAAACACTGACTAAATCATTTATACATAATTATTGTAAAAATGAAGCATTTTTTTATTACATAATTTTCACAGGAGTTCCTCTTTAACCACTTGCCGACCGCACACTCATACCGTGCGGCGGCAAAGTGGTAGCTGGAGGACCAGCGACGCACATCTGCGTCGCCAGGTGCCTCCCTAATTAATCAGGAAAGGCCGCTCGCGCGAGCGGCCGTTTCCTGTCAAATCACGGAGCGGGTCTCCGTGAATAGCCTGTGAGCCGCTGATCGCGGCTTGCAGACTAAATGTAAACGCAGGAGACATTTGTCTCCTTTGTTTACATTGTACGGCGCTGCTGCCAAGTGGATGCCCGATCGACTATACAACCAATATTTGGACGAAATTGGTTGCATGAATCGGTCGGACATGCTGCAACATGTAGGGCCGACTTGCTTGATCGGGTGCGCTGCACTGCAAGTGATATCGGGATAAGCGACGAATGTGGCTAATCGCCCAACACTGTCCCCCCTAATGTGCCCCCTCCCCCGTGCTCTATACATTACCTGTCCGCGTCCGCAGCTGGCACCGGGCGCAGTCCTTGTTCCATCCACATGCCCACGTGGTTGTTGAAGTAAGGGGGGGGGCGTCTGTGACATCACACACGCTCCCACATGTATGCCGGCAACCACGTGGGGCGCACGTATGAATGGAGGACTGCTCCCAGAGCCAGCTGCGGACACAGAACAGGTAATGTATAGTGCACTGGGGGGCACATTGCTCATTAGGGGGACAGTGTTGGGCCGGCGAGGTGGCGGATGAGGTATCTCAAGGCCGATTCCCGATCAATTTCAGCATGGTGCACTTACACCACTTGATATTGCGGCTTGATTGACCTTCAAATGTCATAATTGTATTGAATTAGAAGAGAATTGGCGCCACCCAATCAATTAATCGGACATGCTGGAAAATCTTGGTCGTCAGTGCTTAACTGGGTGTGCAGCGGTAATGACGGCCCATGCCCATGTGCAGTGTAAAAGTTTCACCTGTCCGCTGCCGTAATTCCTGGCCTCCTCCAGTGTCTGCCACCACCGAGGCTTGTCCCACATGGCCCCAGGCGCATGATTGACGTCACTACACTCGCCTGGTGCCGCGTGACACAGGTGTTCGATGACAGCAGACACCAGAGAAAGCTAGGAGCCTGGCCGGCAGACAGCTGAGACTTTACTGAGCATGGGCACCTGGGGGGGGGGACACTTTGACATTTGGGGACCAGCCAGGCAGGCGGTGGAGGCGGCCTGATTTCTGTTGTTGAGTGATGTATGGCCAGCTTTAGTCGATGTGGGGCAAGCATCGTACACAAGCTAGATGTGCAAGGAGAACAGACTGGTGCTTAACACAGCAAAGACTGTCAAGCTAATCGTCGACTTCAGGAGGTCTGCTCACACCCCAACTACAATCTATACTGATGGCACAGAGGTAGCCAGAGTGCCCTGTGCCCGTCTTCTGGGCACTACTATCTCCAGCGATCTCAGCTGGAAGCCCAATATCACTGCCATCCAACGGAAAGCACAGCAGAGACTTTACTTCCTCCAGCAGCTAAGGAAGGTCGGCTTGACCCAAGAAATTCTGTCCAGCTTTTACTCTGCCACCATTGAGTCGATCCTCTGCTTTTCCATCTTGGTCTGGTATGCTGGTACCAACGCCAGTGAAAAGGTCAAACTACAGAGGGTCATTAGGTCGGCGGAGAGGGTCATTGGGTGCCCCCTCCCCTCACTGGCACTACTACACAACAAGAGACTGAAATCCAGGGCATTGAGGATTGCCAGTGATCCCTCGCACCCAGGCCACTGATACTTCAATCTGCTCCCTCTGGGCCGGAGACTTCGAGCCATCCCCACAAAGACTGCTAGACACAGAAACTCTTTCTTCCCATCGGCTGTCAGCCACTTGAATTCCCTCCACATACTTCCATCAGTGCAAGCCCAAACAAGCTGTGGGGCGGGCTGTGCCACGGCCGATCAGTCAACTGAAGCAACCACCCCACAAGACTAACTGCTGCTCATCTCTGGGTCACTAAATGGACTGCGATGTATAATGTACAATGTAATGTAATCTATCTCTGTCTCTATACATTCTTCTATCTTCTTCCTGAGCTATATGTATGTGCCAAAAATAATTCCGGGCATGACCCACTCATGCTTGGCGAAATAAACGATTCTGATTCTGATGTATGCTAGTTTCGTTTCGTGGTCAAGGCAGTCTTTATTGGCCATAGCTTAATAGAACTTGAGTACAAGGGTCAAGTGTGGAGATAGCCAGAGAGGCAGAATATTTTCATCACAGCTGCAAGGACAACTCTGTTATTTAATGGCCCGTACTCACGGGCTGCAAATGTTGCCTGTCGCCAGCACACGTGAGCGTGTGGGCGACAGGCCGGCGACAGCTCCTCGCCAGGTCCCTCCGCTTACACACGCGGAAGAGGGACCAGCGGCGAGGCGGAAGCTGTCGCCGACGTTCCTCCTCCCTCCGCCGGAAGCTCCATATACTTTAATGGAGGTTGCTGTCGCTAGTCCGCGTACTCACGCGGACTAGCGACAGTTGCGGCGGAGGTGCGACGGCGACTGTCGCCATGCGATTGAAACTTTCAATCGCATGGCGACATGAGCGACGGGCGACAGTTCGGGGTGCGCGCGCGTGCAACGGCCCATACTCACGGGCGACCTGTCGCCGCAACACGCGCGCGCCGCGTGTTGAGGCGACAAAAGTCCCTCGTGAGTATGGGCCATAAGACAATAGAAGCTACCCTTTGTCTGCTAACACAGCAGGAGATTATCACAGTTAAAAATTGCAGTCTGAGAATTCAATTAAACTCACCCAATGCAAATCTAGTCCTGCTATATACTGGCAGACTTTCTTGGGATATGCCCAAAAGATAGATCCCTCTCTGATCGACATTTGATCAGAGAGGGATCGGTCACTGCCGCACACTGCACATCAATTTTAATGCATTCCAGCATAAAATCGAATAAAAATCAGGTATTGCCTGGTACCCCCCAGGTATCCCCCCTGCTAATGCTGCTCTCCCCAGGGTCTTATGCAGAGCATTAGCACAGCAAAGCACTCTGACACTCACCTCTTCATTCAGCATTTGGCAACTAAAAAGTCCGTATAAAATTGTTATCAAACTTAATTTAAGTAATTTCTTTCTTGTTAGAGCTTTAAAGGACAACTGAAGTGAGAGGTATATGGAGGCTGTATTTCCTTTTAAACAATACCAGTTGCCTGGCAACCCTGCTGATCTATTTGGCTGCAGTAGTGCCTGCCTGAATCACACACACACCATAAACAAGCATGCAGCTAATCTTGTCAGATCTGACAATAATGTCAGAAACACCTGATCTGCTGTATGCTTGTTCAGGGTCTATGGCTAAAAGTATTAGAGGCAGAGGATCAGCAGGACAGCCAGGCAACTGATATTGCTTAAAAGGAAATAAATATGGCAGCCTCCATATCCCTCTCACTTCAGTTGTCCTTTAAAGGATATGGGCAGCGTGGTGGAGTGGTTAAGCCCTTGGGGGGTGTAGAGATTGCGGCTGGGCCCTGTAAACAAGAGCCTGATGCACACTGAATAGGGACTGTCTACAAATCTTTGTAGGATTCCTTATTAGTGGCTGAGCAGATGCAGTCATTAGAACAATTGGGCAGAGAGCAGAAAGCTTTATTTCTCCGCATTCTTAGTTGTCAGTCTCTCAGAACATGGAAAAGAGACTTCTCCCCCCACGGGGGAAGGGGGAGGGAGAACAACCAAAAAGAGTATAGGCGCTTGCGCGCTGCAATAAGGAAGCTGCGAGGAACTTTTCCCTGACGTAGGCAATGATAGATCAATTTGCCCTTGAGTTTGAGATCAATCTCATTTTGGAAAGTCCATGAGCAGTTCCAGTATTCTTAATTTACCTGCTACATTCATATTGGCATCAACTCTGACCAAATTCTTTGTGCCACTGTGTCAAAAAACAAAACAAAACAAAAAAAAAACACCTTTCGTGTTTCACAGTAAGAATGGTGTTGTATTTTTCATCATGGGCCTACTTGACTCCTATCCAAGCACAGCATTGGTCGTTGTCGCCATAAGGTTCAGTTTTGGTCTGATCACTCCAAATGACTTCCCAGAAGTTTTGATGTTTGTCAAGGTGACATTTTCCATATTTTAAGGAGTATTTTGTGACATTGGGACAGTAAAGGTGGCCATACATCAGGCGACTTGACGGCCGAACGACATCCAATTTGATTATTATTATCTAATTGGATATAAATCGGTGCCACAAGTGCATGCCCGACTGACAAAGCAACCAATTTTGGGGCATAAAGTGGTCGCACTGTCGATTGCACATGCTGCTGAAGTTGGTTGGTCGGGTGTGTGGTGGTTCGGTGGCTCCACCGGCGTACCTACCGGGGATGCGACCCCCTCAGCCGCAGGGGGCCCGGGGCTGCTCTAGAGCCCGCTCACTGTGCGCGGGGGGAGTGCTGCTCTGGACCCCCCAGCAAGGTGCTCAACTGGCCGCAGCGCTGCGCCAGTTCATTCCCCGCTGCCCCGCTCCAGCAGCCTGCATAGTCTCCGGCAGGCAGAGCAGGGCTACGGCAAGATGGCCGCCGAAGAAGCCCTACACTGGAGACTATTTGTGTCTCTAGTACAGGGCTTCGGCAGCCATCTTGCCGTAGCCCTGCACTCTGCCTGTCAGCGCGGGAGATGTGCTGCAGGAGGACTCGGGGAGCTGCGAGCCAGATGCCGGGAGAGGAGAAGACTTCTGTCAGGTAAGTGAATTGTTTTTTTTTTTTCACAGGTGCATTTTTTTTTTCTAGTGTCTGCTGCCTACATTGTGATTTTCAGGTGTCTGCTGCCCACATTACGATTTTCTGGTGTCTGCTGCCCACATTGCGATTTTCTGGTCACTGCTGCCCACATTACGATTTTCAGGTGTAGACTGCTGCCCACATTACGATTTTCTGGTGACTGCTGCCCACATTACGATTTTCAGGTGTCTGCTGCCCACATTGCGATTTTCTAGTGTCTGCTGCCCACATTACGATTTTCTGGTGTCTGCTGCCCACATTACGATTTTCTGGTGTCTGCTGCCCACATTACGATTTTCTGGTGTCTGCTGCCCACATTACGATTTTCTGGTGTCTTCTGCCCACATTACGATTTTCTGGTGTCTGCTGCCCACATTACGATTTTCTGGTGTCTGCTGCCCACATTGCAATATTCTGGTCACTGCTGCCCACATTGCGATATTCTGGTGAGATATTCTGGTGTCTGCTGCCCACATTACGATTTTCAGGTGTCTGCTGCCCACATTACGATTTTCAGGTGTCTGCTGCCCACATTACGATTTTCAGGTGTCTGCTGCCCACATTACGATTTTCAGGTGTCTGCTGCCCACATTGCGATTTTCAGGTGTCTGCTGCCCACATTACGATTTTCAGGTGTCTGCTGCCCACATTACGATTTTCAGGTGTCTGCTGCCCACATTGCGATTTTCTGGTGTCTGCTGCCCACATTGCGATTTTCTGGTGTCTGCTGCCCATATTGCGATTTTCAGGTGTCTGCTGCCCACATTACGATTTTCTGGTGAACACTGCCCACGTTACGATTGTCTGGTGAATGCTGTCCATGTTACAATTTTCTGGTGAACGCTGCCCACATTACGATTTTCTGGTGAACTCTGCCCACATTACGATTGTCTGGTGAATGCTGTCCACGTTACAATTTTCTGGTGACTGCTGCTCACGTTACGATTTTCTGGTGACTGGTGCCCACATTACGATTTTCTGGTGAACTCTGCCCACATTACGATTTTCTGGTGAACTCTGCCCACATTATGATTTTCTAAAGGCCCACATTACGATTTTCTGGTGAACTCTGCCCACATTACGATTTTCTGGCCCACATTACGATTGTCTGGTAAAATGCTGCCCACTTTACAATTAATTTACAGTGAAACGCTGCCCCATTACGATTATTTGGCACCTATGGGGGGGGGGGGGGCCCATCCAAATATTCGCAGGGGGGCCCAGTGATTTCTAGTTACGCCCCTGGGTGGCTCATTTTGGAACGAGCGACGAAACCCCCTGCCGCTGCAATGTATAAATGTGCCTCCCCCCATGTGTGTGCATTTATATATTACCTGTATCAATGCACACCTATACTCAACACACTAGCGGCTGTTACCCGGCAAGATGGACGGTCACCGCACGGAGGCTGCTACTGGACAGGTGATGTATGAATGCACACACATGGGGGGGGGGGGGGTACATTTATACATTGGGGGGGCAGCGGCGGTGCGGGAGCGTTGGGCTCAGCCGATTCCATGAAGATTTCATGCTGAAATCAGATGGGAATCGGCCAGTAGTAAATGGGCAGCTTTGACAAAGACAAATTTATCTCTAATCAGATTCACTTAGAGATAAATTTGTCTCTAAAATCTGGCAGGTCTATGGCTACCTTAATGGCTTTATTTTATTATTGATTTATAAAAACCGCCAGTAATGCTGGGCATACACGGTTAGATAGTTCTCATCAATCGAGCCGCTGATGGCTCGATTGATAAGATCCAACCTGTCCGATCACCACGGCGGATCGATACCGCGCTCGATCCCCGCGGGCGGACAATAGAAAAAAACAAAGCGGTGATAAGAAGCGCCCGCGGGGACAAGCGGGAATCGATCCACGCGGACGAGCGATGATGCGCTGGCTCGATACCGATGCATAAACGAGCTGTGTATGCCCAGCATAAGAAACAAAGATGGGGTTCAAAACAATATAGAGAATGGTTTTCACCATTACTAGCCAACCCGCGTCGTAGCATACGCCGCATCTATCTATCTAATAGAGTACGTGCCTCAACCTTGAAGCAAGAAGAAGTAGGCTTTCCATGAGAAAATGTATGCGTGCTCAAACACCAAGTTTAACCCTAGCAAGTCTGGCTTTGCAAATCCGGCCTAATTGGCTATTCATGAGGCAATGCTCATGCAAATATGCATTTGCTTTCGCATGCCAAACTATGCAGGGTCCAAAAACCAATACCGCAAAGCGATCGCCCTGCGGGTATTAGTTCATGCTACATTAGCACTATCCAGGAGCGCCACAGGGAGGATTCCGAATGCCCCCCATACAACCGGGGGACTGCGGGGTCCCAGGCTCTCTTACTGCCTGGGAACCACAGCGGCACCCCGGAGGGGGAGGCTGGGTGGCGCAGCTGCACCCCCTCCCCCCCCAAGTGTGGTCAGCGCCGGGGAGAGCCATCCGCACCCACCTCCCAATATTAAAAACAGGCACTTACCTTAACGTCCATTGCGTTCTGCAACATGCACATTAACTTGGGGGCACCACATGAGAAAGGAGTGAAGCATGGGTCACCCCGAGCTTTAGAGCTCAGGGCTGGCTCACATACAACACTCCGGGGTGGGGGGAGGACAGGCGCAGACAACTCACTCCAGGGCTCACACCACCAGAGCAAGCCATCCACCACCTGCCTCCAAAGGATACAACTGCAAAAAATGCTTTCCATGAGAAAAATTTTGCGTGCTCAAACACCAAGTTTAACCCTAGCAAGTCTGGCTTTCCAAATCTGGCCTAATTGGCTATTCATGAGGCAATGCTCATGCAAATATGCATTTGCTTTCGCATGCCAAACTATGCAGGGTCAAAAAACCAATACTGCAAAGTGCTCTCTCGCTGCCTGGGAACCACAGCGGCACCCCGGAGTGGGAGGCTGGGTGGCGCAGCCGCCCCCCCCCCCCCCCCCTTCCCCAAGCGTGGCCAGCGATGGGGAGAGCCGTCCGCACCCACCTCCTAATATTAAAAACAGCCACTTAACGTCCATTGGGTTCTGCTACATGCGCATTAATTTTCTCATGGAAAGCATTTTGTGCAGTTTGTATCCTTTGGAGGCAGGTGGTGGATGGCTTGCTCCGGTGGTGTGAACCCTGGAGTGAGTGCGCCTGTCCTCCCCCCCCCCCCCCCTCTGGAGTGCTGTATGTGAGCCAGCCCTGAGCTCTAAAGCTCGGGGTGACCCATGCTTCTCTCCTTTCTCATGTGGTGCCCCCAAATTAATGCGCATGTAGCAGAACGCAATGGACGTTACGGTAAGTGCCTGTTTTTAATATTGGGAGGTGGGTGCAGACGGCTCTCCCCGGCGCTGGCCACACTTGGGGGGGGTCGTCTACGCCACCCAGCCTCCCCCTCCGGGGTGCCGCTGTGGTTTCCAGGCAGTGAGAGAGCCTGGGACCCTGCGGTCCCCCCAGTTGTATAAAAAGGGGGCATTGGGAATCCTCCCCGTGGCGCTCCTGGAGGCCTGGAGCACACCAAAAACTGCTAGCAGATCCGCGAAATGCTAGCAGATTTTGAAACGCTTTTTCTTATTTTTCTGTAGCATTTCACCTAGCATTTTGCGGTTTTGTAAAGCGTTTTTGGTGTAGTAGATTTCATATATTGTTACAGTAAAGCTGTTACTGAACAGCTTCTGTAACAAAAACGCCTGCAAAACCGCTCTGAACTGCCGTTTTTCAGAGCGGTTTGCGTTTTTCCTATACTTTACATTGGAGGCAGAAACGCCTCCGCAATCCAAAAAATGCCTCACCTCGGGAGTATGCGTTTCAGCAAAACGCCTCCCGCTCTGGTGTGCACCAGCCCATTGAAATACATTACCCAAGCGTATCCGCAGCCGCAAGTGGATCGCAAAACGCTGCCGAACCGCTCTGGTGTGCACTAAGCCGGATAGTGCTAATGTAGCATGTAGCAGGGTGACTGCTTTGTGGTATTGGTTTGTGCATGCATTTGCATGAGCATTGCCTCATGAATAGCCAATTAGGCCAGATTTGCAATGTCAGACTTGCTAGGGTAAGGCCTCTTTTCCATGGACTGTGAATAGGCAGTGAAATGGCTCTCAAACTCTCACAACTGCTCACTGCTGCCTGGTAACTGCTCACTGCTGCCTGGTAACTGCTCGCTGCTGCCTGGTAACTGCTTGCTGCTGCCTGGTAACTGCTTGCTGCTGCCTGGTAACTGCTTGCTGCTGCCTGGTAACTGCTCACTGCTGCCTGGTATCTGCTCACTGCTGCCTGGTAACTGCTTGTTGCTGCCTGGTATCTGCTCACTGCTGCCTGGTAACTGCTTGTTGCTGCCTGGTAACTGCTTGTTGCTGCCTGGTAACTGCTTGTTGCTGCCTGGTATCTGCTCACTGCTGCCTGGTAACTGCTCGCTGCTGCCTGGTAACTGCTTGCTGCTGCCTGGTAACTGCTTGCTGCTGCCTGGTAACTGCTCACTGCTGCCTGATAACTGCTTGCTGCTGCCTGGTAACTGCTTGTTGCTGCCTGGTATCTGCTCACTGCTGCCTGGTAACTGCTTGCTGAGCACACAGCTCAACAGTCCGTGGAAAAGAGGCCTTAAACTTGGTGTTTGAGCACGCATAAATTTTCTCATGCAAAGTACTTCTTCTTCTTGTTTGAAGGTTGAGGCACTTAGTCTATTATATATATATAGATACAAAAGACATAATTAGTACTAGACACAGAATTGGTAATTACGGTGACAAAAATAACATGATTATTTAAAGTTTCTTCAGGCAACTCAACCATGCAGGGCCAGTGGCATAGCTAAGTATTTGTGGGCCCCAATGCAAGTTTTACAACAGGGCCCCCAAGCATTCTATACATAACAATTGATACGGCGCACCAAAACCTGCCTATGGCAACTACAGTGTCAGAGGTGCAAGAAGGGGATGGGGTTAATTACCACTATTCAACGTATCTATAGTGATTATGAGCACAAGACCAATAGAGAGCTAATACTGTAGGCGAGGGAGGGCTCTTTGGGGCCCCTCTAGGCCAAGGGCCCCGATGCGGTCGCAACCTCTGCAACCCCTATTGCTACGCCCCTGTGCAGCTCATTTCTCTTTCCTGTGGAACATCCACGCCACTTTTCTGTAGAGAATCCTGGATGTCAGATGACGTTATTTGGAGGCTTCTTTACATCTCAAAGAATTCTGGCTAAAATTGTTGTTGGTCCACCTGACTATGCCTTGGTGCCAAAAGAGCCCATTAAACTGCCACAGGAGTGCAGACTTAATGAGGAACACCAGTGAAAATTATGTATAAATGATTTAGTCAGTGTTTGCCCATTGTAAAGTCGTTCCTCTCTTTTTTTTTTTTATAAGAGATTTTTTATTGAAGATTTTAAACATACAAACATCTCCCAAAAAGGAGCATAGACAAACAAAAACAAAACATAAAAATTAACCATAGTGGGTTACATTCCAGAGTCAGTTAATTGACTAAAAGTGACAGTTTCATGATTAATCAATGAATGAGTGCATATAAATCTGACATCAGTGCATAGTTGAGGAAAATACAAGTACATGTAGCATAGTAGGCAAAGTTTGATTCAAGGGACAACAAGCAGAGAACTCCTAGTATATAATAGATCTGAGTAGATTGGCGTTTATAGGGCGGTATCCTGGACTGAGACAGTGATATCTAGGTTGGGAATGGTTGTGTCTGAGGAGTCGACCCATTTAGACCAGATTTTGTCAAATTTACGGGGTCTACATGAAAAGGGCGCCGGTAAAAAAGGGCGCCTGGTGGAGCCCATATATATACCAACTTCGGCTACAAAAAAGGCGCCTGGTGTAGCCCATATTAAGTTCGGCTACAAAAAAGACGCTTGGTGTAGCCCATATAAAAACTTCGGCTACAAAAAAACCAAGGCGCCTGGTGTAGCCCATATAAAAACTTCGGCTACAAAAAAACTCCGGGATGTGTTAATTACTATTCCCCCTCCAGGCCGCCATGGATAGTGGGGGAATGAAATAATTTGGCTTCCAGCACTTGTAGCCCATATACAAACTTCGGCTAGAAAAAAAAGTCAATAATATGGGCTACAGAGGGGCAGCTTACTGTAGCCGAAAAAAATATGGGCTACAAAGGGGAGCCCGCTTGTAGCCGAAAACCTTGTAGCCGAAAAAATATGGGCTACAAAGGGGAGCCCACTTGTAGCCTATATCAAAACTCGGGCGCCCTTTTCTACACCTTGTAGCCCATATTTCCAGAAATAACATTGATGTCTATGGCGGCGCCCTTTTCATACAGGCAGCTCGGGCGCCCTTTTCAACCGATCCCAATTTACGGGGTTGATGTCTTGACTGATATGTTAATTTATAGAGGGGTAAAGCTTGATTTACCAGTCTCTTCCAGTCATGCAGACTAGGCACCCTATTATGTTTCCATTGTAGAACCAGAGATTTTCTTACATAGTAAAACAGAATCTGAATAAGTGTTCTCTCCGACTACATGGTATGTCTGTCAGTACACCTAGCATACAAGTTTTAAAATTAAAGACTTCTGGTAGGTCTAAGGTGTCTCGGAGAAAGTGGGCTACCGACTTCCAGTAGCTATTTACCTGCGGGCAAAACCAGACACAGTGGAGGAAATCCGCCTGTCTCTGCCTGCATTTAAAGCAAAGGCCGTTGTGTAAGGGGCTCATTTTACTGAGGCGTGCTGGAGACATATAGGCCTGGTGGAACCATTTCAGGTTAATTAGTTTGTCATGCGCAGCAATAACCAACTTATGGTAAGATTCTTCAAAAACCACCCAGTCCTCCTTACTAAAATCAGTTCCTGTGCCCGACCATCGCATCCGGACAGATACAACTTTAGGTGTGTTACGGGATGTCAGTACAAAGTTATAGTACCTAGATATTTGCTTAGTTCTATCCTTTTGTAGAAGTAGAGATTCCACTCCTGAGGGTACTAGATCGACATTGTATAGACCAGTCTGGGCACTTATTGCATGTCGGAGTTGAAAATACCTGAACTGGGCTTGTCTAGGTATGCCGAATTCCTCACGGAATTGTAAAAAATTCTTAAAAATACCATCGGAAAAAAGCTGGTGCAGGTATTTAATACCATACTTTGTCCAGAAGCAAGGGTCAGGCACACTGAGGAGTTCTGGGAGGTTGTGATTATGCCACAGAGGCGAACTAGGAGAGATTGGGTCCAGGGGCTCGTTCAGAAGCTTACGAGTGGTCTTATAGATTTTAATTGTGTTCTGGATAAGTGAGGTACCCGCGCCCAAATTTGGAATAGAATATCTATAGATGGCTCCACACAGTGCTTCATAAGAGCTAGCTACGTCTGCCTCAAGTGCCAGCGAGGAGTCCTGTCTGTGGTCACTAATCCAATAACTGATAGGTATGAGTTGTGTTGCCAAATAGTATAGAAAAAAATTGGGTACCGCAAGGCCTCCCTGGGAGGTCGGCAGTTGCAAGGTAGATAGGGCAATTCTAGGGACGGAGTTTGACCATATAAAAGACACAACTATCGAGTAAATGTGTTTAAAGACCGCCCGTGGAATCACGTCTGGAGCCATCTGCAAAAGATATAAAAGTTTAGGGGCAACTATCATTTTAACAATGCATACTCTACCACATAGATTAAGTGTCAAAGATATCCATTTTTTAAGTTGGGCCTCAATAGAATCCAGGGTTGGTTGCATGTTAGCTGCAAAGAAGGTATTTAAAGAGCGCTGCACCCAAATTCCCAGATATTTGAATTTATCAATGATTTGTAGGTGGGATCTAGAAATAATTATTTGGTGGTCAAAGGTGTCTAAGGGGAAAAGAGCTGACTTGGACCAGTTTATTGTCAAACCGGACATGGATCCGAATTTGTCATAAATGTCTAGCACGGCATCCAGGGACGACGCAGGGTCTTCAAGATACACCAGCATGTCATCTGCATACAGAGATATACGTTCTTCAACCCGATCCACCCGCAGACCCCGCACCGAATCAGACAGCCGTATAGCCTGGGCCAGGGGCTCAACTGCAATAGCAAACAGCAGGGGCGAAAGTGGGCATCCCTGCCGCGATCGTTCCTCTCCTTGATATACATTCTGACATTTATCACATGGTGACATTTTTACTGCTGGCAGGTGATGTCAGTGGAAGGAGATGCTGCTTGCTTTTTTAGCAGCTATAAACAGCTGTTATTTCCAAGAATGCAACAAGGCTCCCACAGTGTGATGTCAGAACCATGGTCCTGACATCACACTGTGGGAGGGGTTTCACCACAATATCAGCCATACAGAGCCCCCTGATGATCTATTTGAGAAAAGGAAAAGATTTCTCATGGGAAAGGGGGTATCAGCTACTGACTGGGATGAAGTTCTTGGTTAGGGTTTCTCTTTAAGGTACATACACACGTCCAACTTTTTCAAACAACTTGTCATCCAACTCTTTGTTTAACCTTCTTGGCGGTAACCCCGAACGTAGTTCGGGGTAAGCCGCCGGAGGGTGCCGCTCAGGCCCTGCTGGGCCGATTTGTTTAATTTTTTTTTTGCTGGACGCAGCTAGCACTTTGCTAGCTGCGCCAGCACCCTGATCGCCGCCGCCGCCGCGCCCGATCGCCGCTATACGGTGCGGCGCGCGGCCCCCCCCCCCAGACCCCGTGCGCTGCCTGGCCAATCAGTGCCGGGGGAAGCCCTCCAGGAAATCCCGTTCTTTGAACGGGATTTCCTGATCGGAGATCGCCGAAGGCGATCGAAGAGGGCGGGAAGATGCTGCTGAGCAGCGGCTATCATGTAGCGAGCCCTGGGCTCGCTACATGATATAGAAAAAATTTTTTTAAAAAAAAACTGCCGCGCTGCCTCCTGGCGTATTTTTTTATACCGCCAGGAGGGTTAAACGACAAGTTGGATGTGTGTATGCGCTGTCGAGCAACTGACAACAGGTGGTTTGCCCGATCCGCTCAGCGGAGCCGTTGGACCAACTGTCGTTTACACGACTGTTAGGTCTGTATATGTGTACAACGACTCAAGGTCGTTTGTCCAACTAATAGACGTTCCAACAACAAGTCGTTTGATTAGTCATTTAATTGTTCTATCCAGTCCATTGTCCTTTATCAAGTTGGTTAAACGACATCTAAATTAGCATATCAGCCGTTTTGTTGGTCAGTGTGTACATGATGTCTGAACAACTTGTTGTTTGCACTTCAAGTCGTTCAAGCGATCAGTTTAAACGAAAATCAGGCGTAAAGTTGGACGTGTGTACGTACCTTTATACCCCCCTAGTGACCAGGCCATTTGTTATGCTAGGTACACACGATACAATTTTCTGGCAGATTTACCTGCCAGATCGATTTTTTTCAACATGTCCAATCTGAACTTCGAGCGATTTCCCTATCGATTTCCTTTCACTTTTCTGGAAATCGATCTGAAATTCAGATCGACGTGTTAAAAAAAAATCGATCTGGCAGGTAAATCTGCCAGAAAATTGTATTGTGTGTACCTAGCTTTGCTGCATTGCTATACAAACAAATCTTGCCTCTTTTTCTTGCCACCAGCAGAGCTTTCTGTTAGTGGCATCTGATTGCTGCTGCAACTTTTTTTTTTTTTTAAATTAACTTAAATGTTTTTTTTGTTTTTTTAAAGGATACCCAAGGTGACATGTAACATAATGAGATAGACATATGTATGTACAGTGCCCAGCACACAAATAACTATGCTGTGTTCCTTATTTTCTTTCTCTGCCTAAAAGAGTTAAATATCAGGTATGTAAGTGGCTGACTCAGTTCTGACTCAGACAGGAAGTGACTACAATGTGACCCTCACTGATCAGAAATTCCAACTTTAAAACATTTTCCTAGCAGACAATGGCTTCTGAGAGCAGGAAAGAGATTAAAAAGGGTCAATAGTTCATACATTTTAGCTCTGGCATACTTCAATGAATGTGTTAGAGCAAAAACAATAAAAGAGTTAAAACTTAAAAAGTAGATTTATAGGTAAAATAAAACTGTGGAATATCTTAAAAAGTCATTTTTAGGAGAAGGAAGATAAATTGTTTATTTCATTAGTTTATTTTTGCCTCGGGTGTGCTTTAAATAAAAATATCTTTTTTTTCCCTCCCCCCTGAGAGTCAATCAATGTGATCGCCTCTCATAGGCATCAGTCTATGAGAACGATCAGTTTGTGAGCCGCTCGAGGGGACAGTTCAGTGAGCTGCACTAGATTGCAGCGCTGTACAAGTATTTGCGGCCTTTTTCTTTTTTTTTTTTCTTTTTTTTTTATTTTAATAGCCTGCCAGCTCCGATCGTGGCTGGCAGGCTGTTTATGGAGTGGAGCTCCTTAACTCAGCGGGGATGCGCGTGCAGGTGCATCTGCACCCGCGATCCCCCTCAGGACTTGACGCTGATGTGCGTTAGGCGATCCTGGGGGAGTCACTCTGGGGCCACCAATCTGCGTTAGGCGGTCATAGAGTGGTTAATTTTCACTTCTTTATCAAAGTTTGAACACTTCCGATTTTCAACTCTTTCGATATCTATTTATATCCTCTTCCTGTTTTGTATAGTTGAACCTTCTCTCACAGGTCCTTTGACAGCTCAGGGTAACAGCTAATTGCTGGTAAAAGACACCCAGAACTACACTCAGGAATACCACCACGGCGGATAAAAAGCAATAATAAAAAACAAGTGTCAGCGCCAAGGCAGAAGGCGACCGCAGCCGAGAAGGACAATGTCCAAAAGTCCACACAAGCAATGAATATATAAAGTCAGCGCAGGTCTATAGTAATACAGCTTTCATCATTTTTTGGTATACAGGATCTTCGAACAAAAGGGAAAATTGCTTGTGTGGATAAAAAGCAATGCTAAATGTAATTCTCCGTTCATAAAACAGAAGATTTTTGCGATAATTCAGATGTAATGCTAGGTACTGTACAATTTTCTGGCAGATTTACCTGCCAGATCGATTATTTCCAACATGTCCGATTAATTTACATAGAAGTGAACGGAAATCAATTGGAAAATTGATCGTAAAAACGATTGAAAAATCAATCGCAATTCAGATCGGACACTAGCATTAGTGAGCAACTGTGGTTTCCCATGATGCTTTACGCTCGAATATGCAAATCGTCTCTTTATGTACTTAGCTTATGGTGACCCAAACCACCTGGCTTGCTATCTGGGTACTCCTATATCCTATCTCTATACAGAATATTGCAATAGCAAGCAAACAAGTCGCTCACAATTGTGGACAATTTCCCTTGGAGCTATCCTACCTAATAAAACTTAAGTGTCGCTGCGTCCAGCAGCTGTCCCTGTGTCCCAGGTTCTCAGAAAAAAACATCACATATACAGTATAAGTAGAAAAATACTTGCTCTACTTACATATCACATGTATTGTACTGTCCATGTTTTGATGTTAAAGCCAATGGGTACCGCTTAAAAAATAAAAAAGTCAGATACTCACCTAATGAGAGGGAAGGCTCGGTCCTAATGAGCCTTCCCTCTCCACTCCCGGTGCCCTCGGTGCTGCGCTGGCTCCCCCGTTCGCGTCCGCCGCCGCAGGGACTTCGGAGGTCTTCGGGAGCACTCGGGCTTCCGAAGACGGGCAGCTCCATACTACGTACGCGCGAGTGCATCATAGAGGGCGCTCGCGCATGCGTAGTATGGAGCGGCCCATCTTCGGGAGCCCGAGAAACGGTAAACATTCACTTGAAGGATTTTCTCTTTTTTTTTTTACTATAGAAAAATCACGGTTAGGATTCTCCATTTTGTCTATGTCTATCTTGAAGCAAATCCTGACATCATTTCCTCCCTTACTCTGTGTATTATTGCCCGCCCCCCTCCCAGTCTTCAGACACTCACACTCAGCTCTGCAGTAGAAAGTGCATTGAGAAATATTGGCCAATCAGAGAGGAACAGAGGTGTGGGAGGGGAAAACAGGAGGCAAAAAAGCTTCAGCCAATCAGGCTGCATTAGTTAAGTTTGAGGGGAAAGTAAAGAAGTAAAAAAGAAAGCTCAGCATGCCCTGCAACTTCCTTTGTGCGGCAGATGTACCAAATAAGAGCCAGGGAAACTAGGGAATGATGTTTTATGGAAAATAAAAATAAGAGTGATTTTTAACTCAAATATCACACCTCATCAAAGATATTACACCTTATCAAAGTTAACACGCCTTAGCAGAGTAGCATAGGGAGCGCTACGAACACGCAGGGCCTCAGGGCAGGACGAGTGCCATTACCAATTAGCAGGCATAAGTTCGTAGCGCTCGCTATGCTACTCTGATAAGGCGTGTTAACTTTGATGAGGTGTAATATCTTTGATAAGGTGTGATATTTGAGTTATCGCGGTTTAGTGAATCAAGCCCCTGGAGTGAACGGCTCCTATTTTATAAACCGGAGCTGTCACACTTGTCCCGCTGAATCAGATTCGCCAGATCCGATGCAGGAAGCGGACCGAGCTTCTGCGCAGTGCATAATAATCCCGGGTGGGCAGGCGGATACGTTCCCCCCCCCCCCCCCATATAGCATATGGGGGAGCGCATCTGCCCCGGACTCCAGCTGCATCACTGCTGAATCAGCGGAGCAGACATTATACTGTCCACTCCCACTGGCCACACATGATGCAGAAGTGTAGTGGAATTGGAGCCTAACCTGTGTGTGCCAGTTTGTGCATATATTATCAGGCTAAAACTTCAAGGGTATGTAAACCTTTGATCAAGGCCATTTGGGTCCTTCCACTTGTCACTAGGATGTTAAAAACAAACACAAATGTGTGTGATAAGACATGGCTTCACCCAACCACTAAATATAAATGAAAGAGAACAATTTGGGCAGGGTCAATCATGTTTTCTGGAGAAAAAAAAAAAAAAGGCCACAAATTCTGCCTCTTTGTTCTGCCTACAAATTCTGAGTATGTATATACTTCAAGATCATGAGCTCCTCTGAGGACAGTCAGTGACATGACTATGTACTCTATGAAGTGCTGCAGAAGATGTCAGTGCTATACAAATACATAATAATATGGTGGGATATGAGGGCTGGTTCAGACGGACGTTTGGAGGCATCGCGTTCGTTGGCGTCGCGGCGGCAATGCGTTCGGCCTTTCAGCAGCGTTCGCATTGCGTTCGGATGCGGTCGCGTTTTTTCTTCCCGTAGGGGAACATTACCCGTCGCGGTTAACCGCCCCTGGAAGCTACATGTAGCTTCCAGGGGCTCCTTGAACGCCAGTGAAAATCGGGACCCGAACGCTGCGTTCGTGTAAACGCGCGTAAAAGCTTGGTACAAACGCTTCCATTCAGGGCTGGTTCAGACGGACGTTTGGAGGCGTCGCGTTCGTTGGCGTCGCGGCGGCAATGCGTTCGGGCTTTCAGCAGCGTTCGCATTGCGTTTGGATGCAGTCGCGTTTTTTCTTCCCCTAGGGGGACATCACCCGTCGCGGTTAACCGCCCCTGGAAGCAACATGTAGCTTCCAGGGGCTCCTTGAACGCCAGTGAAAATCGGGACCCGAACGCCGCGTTCGTGCAAACGCGCGTAAAAGCTTGGTACAAACTCTCCCATTCACTTGAATGGGAGCGTTTAACGCCAAGCCCCGAACGCTGGCAGTAAACGCTCTGCAAGCGTCCGTCTGAACCAGCCCTTACTTGAATGGGAGCGTTTAACGCCAAGCCCCGAACGCTGGCGGTAAACGCTGCACAAACGTCCGTCTGAACCAGCCCTCAGACTTACTATGGTAGGGATTACATTGTGAGCTCATCCGAGTACAATCAGTAAGGCCCCGTTTACACTTACGATCAATCGCAAAATGCTAGCAATTATTTGCCAGGGGTGATTTTTTCAAGATAAAATCACTGTACTTTTTCACAATTTTTGAGCAATTTTGATTCTTATTTTAAATACATTTCATTTGTTTGCGTTTAACGCGAATCCCTGGCGATTGCGGAAGAAAGATCACTACCATATACATTTAATTGCACTAGCGCTTTTTAAAGTGCTCTCGGTCACCGGCAATTAGCGGTAAACGCCCGCTAATTGCCCAAGTGGGAATGGGCCCTGACATGACTATGTACTCTGAAAAGTGCTGCAGAATATGTCAGTGCTGTAGGTACCAGTACATAGTAATAACAAGGGTATGGCATACTAAAGGTGGCCATAGACCTAACGATTGTGGGCAGATTCGACAAAGAAACAAACTTATCTCTAATCAAATCTGATTTGTCTTTTTTTACCATTCTGCCCATACATTACAGGCCCATTCCTATCCGATTCGGAAATCTTCAGGGAATTGGCTGAGCCCGCCGTGTCCGCACTGCCGCTGCCCCCCAATGGATAAATGTTTCCCTCCAGTGTGTGCATTTATACATTACCTGTCCTGTAGCAGCCTCCACGCAGTGTAACCTCCATCAGACGCTATGCGCCAGTGGCGTTTATGGATAGCCACCCGGAGGATTACGGACAGTGCGCGGAGGCTGGTACAGGACAGGTAATGTATAAATGCACACACAGGGGGGGCACGTTTATACATTGCGGTGGGGGTATCATTGTCTCGTCGCTCGGTCCAGAATTCGCCGCCGCACACCCGACTAGCTAACTTCAGCCCGACATCTTGCAGCGTGCGCGATCGCCCATGCGACCAATTTTCGTCCCAAAATTGGTCGCTTTATCAGTCGGGCATGCACTTGGCGGCAATGATTTGCATCAGAATCATTTTATTTCGCCAAATACAGCAAAGCTATACTGGGAATTATTTGTGGTACACATGGCATAGACATAGTATAGGAAGACAAAACGCACAACACAAACAGTAATGGTATAGGTCTGTCCCTCACTAGTAACAGTCCCGGGTCATCAGTTAGTGTTTCTTCCTGCCGTGCAGGAACAGTCTAATAATAATAATAATAATAATAATAATAATAATAATAATAGTAGTAATAATGATGATCCAAATTGATTATAATAATCTAATTGGATGGACGATTGGCCGCCAAGTTGCCTGATCTATGGCCACCTTTAGGGCTGGTTCACACGGACGCTTGGCAGCGTTTACCACCAAGCGTTCGGGACTCGTTGGCTAAACGCTCCCATTCAAGTGAATGGGAGCGATTAGCATCACACGGTTGCCATTGATTGCGCAAAAGCGGCGTTCCGATCCCGATTTAACGCAACGTTTCGGCCGGCCCTAGAAGCAGCGCGCGGCGTCCAGGGCCGGCTAGCCGCCGCGGCTTCATGTCCCCCCGCGAGGACGAGAAACAATGATCGCGACGCAAAGCCGACAATCGCTGTACCGCCGCCCCCGAACTAGACGTCACCAGACGACGCGGCTTCCCAGCCGCCTGAACGCCCCCTGTCGTCCGTCTGAACCAGCCCTTAGGTTTTCTAAATCTTTTCCTCATACAGTATTCCTGAGTCAGAGAAGAGCCTGCACTGTTTCTCATCCCCCCCCCCCCCCTCCCTCCCCACCCCTCCTGCTTTTGGAATTCCTTACCATACAGACCTTTATCTGAGTCCTTTGTGGTTCCCCTTCCTCCCTCTCCTCCTATTTCCCTCCTCTGAATGTGTTCTTACATTATGTAAATTTTGGAGAGTTGAATCCCAGGGCTCAGGATCTGAGGAATGTAATCAGTCCTGAAAGTTAATCATTCCTGACACTACTGATAGAGCCAATAGAAAGAGTTTAGCATTAGCATACAGTACTGAGCCCTGGCTTTTGTTTTCTCCACATGATGTTCCAGCCTCCCTCCCCTGCTTGTCCTCTGTTGATTAGTTTCTAGTTAGAGGTAGATAAGCCATAAATTCTTTGTATTGTTTCAGGCCTGGGATGCCTTCCTTGTGAAAGACCTGCAGTGCAAAGTCTACTATTATGCAAAGGGTGACATTTGAATTTCCAGTTCTGTCTCTCCTAATTAACTCTCTGCCCAGGGAGCCAAGGTGGCTATTCTCTCTCCTCTGACACATCAAAGGCCTCATCTATTAGGTTATTTATTGCTAAATAAGAGTTGCAAATCAGTCAAGTAAATACCTTCAGGCAATGAGAAGTAGGTGAGCTGAGTCATATACTGTATCTGGTCATTCCTTTGTATTAAAGTGGACCTGAACTCAGAACTCCTCTTTGTTCTAAAAGATACACAACAGCATAATAACCTTTAAACAAAAAACATTGCTTTGTTACAGCTGATACAAATCCTAAAATAAATCTGAACAGTTTCTACTTCCTGATTCATGGAAGCAGACATATTGTTTACAGCCTGTGCTTTCAAATGGGCGTATCTGCCATAGGCAGTCATGTGACACGGGGGAGATCAAATTACAACTAGTGATTAGACACAAATGTAGGGGAATTACACAGGCTAAAGCCTCATCTACATGCAGCGATCCGGCGGCTCGAGTTAAGGTCCACTTTAAATCCTAAAACACAAGCTGTATAAATAACCTCAGCCAAGGCGATCATTCCTCACCAACTCATCCAAGACATGTTATTTTTGTATTTATAGAACGCCAACCTCTTCTGTACCACTGTACAGAGTACAGTACAGTACAGACCTATATCTCTGAACTTGTCCACAGAAATACACACGGCTGCCCCATCCGATGCCCCAACAACCTGGGCCTGACTGCCCCGCGCATCTCCGACCCTCAAACGAGACTGCAGGACTTCTCAAGAGCTGTCCACACTCTTTGGAACTCCCTTCCACCACCTATCAGGCTCCCCCATCTTTCAACCTTCAAACAAGCCCTTAAGACGCACCTCTTCAAGATCGCCTTATAGCAGTTACTCACCTCTTGGCGCCAATCTTTCTTTAGCCTGTGTCAGCGGCTCTGCTCTATGGCTCCTACAGCCAGTTAGAGGTTAGAAACTGCTACAAGCATGTTCGGTGCTACTCTGCATATTGGTGGGGGTGACCTACCTAATAGTGGGGGCATTTCTGGCTACTTACACTGGGCAGGGGGTGGTAGTGGTACGGGGTGGACACCTGCCTGATCCTGGGGGCCTATACTGGAGGGGGGGGGGGGGGCACTCAACTACCTGATACTGTGGGCCATTCTGGCTACCTAAACAGTTGGGGGACTTGCCTAATGCTGAGGTCACGTCTGGCTTTCTAATACTGGTGGCACATCTTGCACTAGTATACTGGGGTGGTAATGTACTTAATACTGGGGGCACAACTGCTACCTAATGGGGTGGGTACTGTTTGGGTGGGGGCCCATTTCATCCATCTAGTCTTGGTCTGTCCCCTAAAATTTAAGACCCCATTGTGGACCGCGAATCAAAAAGTTTGACCACTCCTGATCTAGCACTTGTACCAGGAGCGTAACAACAACTCATTGGACCCCCCCAAAGAAAATGGCATTGGGCCCCCACTCTTGGATCCAACCCATTCCCTGCACCAAATTTGGCCAGTATAAAGCCCTGTACACGTTAGCTGGTTCTAGTGTGTGTACAGCCAGGGCCGGATTTGTACTCTTCACCGCCCAAGGCCACTGTCAGCAGCCACCCCCTTCAATATAGGTAGCCAGAATACCCTTCCCTCTAGTGTAGCTAGCCAGATAACCCTCCCCCCCTCAAGTTCAGATTGATGACCCCACCTTCCCTCCAGTATAGGTAGCCTGATGACCCCTCCCCCCTTCCCTCTGGTATAAGAAGCCAGATGACCCTTCCCCTTTCATATAGATAACATGATTACCCCCTTCCTTCAGTATAAGTAGCCAGGTAACAATCCCCTCCAGTATAGCCTGCCCCCCACCCGCCCCTGATCCTGTGGTGCCCTAGGCCATGGCCTACGTGGCCTTGGCTTAAATCCGGCCCTGTGTACAGCGACCTCTGATCTGCCTCAGTGAACAATATACCCAGCAGATCAACCTAACTGAGCACAGGCCGAGATCATCCTTCCCTCACATGCCCTGCATACTACGCGTGTGTTGCACAGTCAGCCCGCCTCTTGCCACGTCATAGCAACAGATTGTGTTTCTAGCCTGCAGTATAGCCATGCATCTGTACAGCCTCAGCCCTGAACTGTCAGATGAGGGAGCTCACTTTCTTCTAGGATGGACTTTCTCAATTGATTTAAAGGACAAATGAAGCGAGAGGGATATGGAGGCTGACATTATTATTTCTTTTTCAGCAATACAAGTTGCCTGGCTATCCTACTAACCCCGTCTCTAATATTTTAGCCATAGCCCCTGAACAAGCATGTGTTTCTGACATTGTCAGATCTGAAAAGATTAGCTGCATACTTGTCTCTGGTGTGGCTCAGACACTACTGCAGCCAAATAGACCAGCAGGACTGCCAGGAAACTGGTATTGATTAACCTCATAATGACCGCCTTAGCACACAAACAAATCTTGCCTCCTTTTCTTGCCACCAACAGAGCTTTCTGTTGCTGGCATCTGATTGCTGCTGCACTGTTTTTTTTTTTTAATTTAAAATGTTATCTTTTTTAATAAAAATGTATTTTTTTTCTCCCACACTATCTGTGTGTCCTCCATGCCCCCCTGTGCCTGCTTCGTGTCTCTCTGTGTGTCCTCCGTGTCAACTGCCTCCTGCTCCCCCCCCCCCCCCTCCCCCATAGTGTAGTGTAATTCACCTCCATACCGGAGTCCATCGCCGGGCAACATTCGACTTACAGCTCACTCTAGCGCCCGGCATTTCCTCCTGTATGACACGTAATTACACGCATCATGTAGTAGGTGATGCTGGACGATAGAGTGAGTGGTAAGCAAAGAGGAATGTCGCCCAGCGAAGGACTCCAGCGCGGAGGTGAGTAGATTACATCTGCTTTCTTTTCAGGCTCGCCTGGTGCAGGATGGGATTGGACGGAGACACAAGGGGGAGTCCCCAACGCTTTGGATTTTAAAGGGGCACTACAGCAAAAAACTGTAAAATTTAAAATATGTGCCAACATATACAAATAAGAAGAACATTTTTTCCAGAGTAAAATGAGCCATAAATTACTTTTCTCCTATGTTGCTGTCACTTATGCTGGGCAAACACGGAGCGTTTTGTCCTTATCAATCAAGCCATTGATGGCTCGATTGATAATATCCGACAGGTCCGATGACCCGCCGGATAGATTCCCCACTCGATCCCCGCGGGCAGACAATAGCAGGGAATCTAGTGGAAGATAAGGAGCGCCTGCAGGGAAGAGCGGGGATCAATAGAGGCGCCAGCGGGGACGAGCGGGGATCAATAGAGGCGCCAGCGGGGACGAGCGGGGATCCGGCGCATTATCGAGGCCGTGTATGCCCAGCATTACAGTAGGTTGTAGACATGACAGAAGTGACAGGTTTTGGACTAGTCCATCTCTTTATAGGGGATTCTCAGGGATTTATTTATTTTCAAAAGCACTTAGTGAATGACAGTTGCTCTGTCCAACTGCCAACAAACTGTGTAGAGAGCAGGGAGGCTGGCCAGCATCATTGTTTAAATCCTTTTTAGGGAATATCTTTATAAAGAATAAAAGCCTTGCTGAGAATCCCCTATGAAGAGATGGACTAGTCCAAAACCTGTCACTTCTGTCAGATTTCTACTGCCTACTGTTAGGCTGGTTTCACAGTGGGATGTTACAGGCACACGTTAGTGCAGCCTGTAACGCAGCCCACCGCACAGCAATGAAAAATCAATGGGCTGTTCACAGTGCCCACGTTGCGTTACACAGTAACGCTGCACCATAAGTCAACGTACTGCATGCAGTACTTTGTAAGCGGCAGAGCCGCGTTAGACTGCTTGCACATGCTCAGTAACATTGGGGAGGAGTGGAGAGCGGCCAGGCACACGGCTAATTAATATTCACTGCACTCAGTGACGTGCAGTGTTTACTTCCTGGAGCGGCCGCTCTGTGCGGCGATTGGCCGGCGGGACTACATGATGCCGCACGCGTCCAAGAGTGCGCATCACGGACGCCAGAGTGAGCTGCACAACGCGGCTCACTCTGACGTCCAAAGCAGGGAGCACCAGGCGTTGTGTTAGGGGCACGTTATGCGACCATAAAGTCCCCTAAAACGCAACGTCCTGGTGTGAAACCAGCCTAAGTGACAGCAACATAGGAGAAAAGTAATTTATGGCTCATTTTACTCTGGAAGAAACGTACTTAGTTGTATATGTTTGCACATATTTTAAAGTTTTTCCCTGTAGTGCCCCTTTAAGTTCTTAGAAATATGAAAGGACTTTACGCTCCTCGTGAAGTTCCGCGAGATAGTGATCGATTACTGCCGCAATACTTCACTAGCGCGGCCGCTACTACGGTAATTGACGTAGTAGAAGCCATCACTATCGCGCGGGACTTCACAAGGAGCGTCTGTTGCTTAGGAGAGCACCCTACCCTGCCTGTAGTGCGCCTGCTCTGTAATTACTTTGTGCTGAAATCATTAGGGTGCATAAGATAATTTAACTTGCGCTGCTTCAGTATGCTTAGAATGGTGAATCAAGCCCATGGAATCCTGAAGCCCAGACATCGGCAAGCAAGGAGCGCATGCTATGCTGCCTGTAGTGTGCATAGCCTGCCTGCTCTGCAATTAACTCCCAATGATATCATTAGGAGGCACAAGATCATTTAACTCGCGCTGCTCCAGTGCGCTGAGAATATTGAATCAAAACCTGTGTCAGGACTAAAGGTGCGTACAGACATGCGACTATAGTCATTCAAAACGATAGTTACCGACGGCATTGCCCGACGGTCGTTCGTAAAAAGTGCACGAACGATCATTAAAACGACCGACCAACGAGATATGTCGTTGGTAAAGACCGATCCATTCTGCCAGATCTTTTCCAACGACCATCGTTCAAAAAGTAATGTCTGTACAACGATCGGTCGTTGATCGTTCGTTCTCAAAGCTTTGCACATGCTCAAACAGTTCTTTTTGACACTTGTTTGAAATCAGTTTATACATCATGTTGCGCACGCAACGCTCGTTCCTAGATCGTTCGTACACGAACGATGTTCAAAGTAGCCTTTCTTCAAACGATCATCGGCCGATACCTCCTTTAACATCGTTCGTCGTTCAGAACGAACGATCGTTATCGTATGTCTGTACGTACCCTTATTCCCACTATACACATAGCTGTGAGAAGAAAGTGTAGACTGTACTATCTCACGCTCGCAGTAAAGGTGGCCACTAACAATACGATTCCTTGGACAATCAATTGGTCAGATTGATCCAGTTTTCAGATCAATATAATTAATGTGATCTATTGGATAGCAGCTTTATTTCTTAGTGGGCCAATCAATCTTTTCCAATCGAAATTGCAATCGTTAAGACTCATTTAACCACTTAAGCCCACAGGGTTGTTTATTTTTTGCATCTGAGCAACTTTCACCTCCCATTCATTTGCCAATAACTTTATCACTACTCATCACAATGAATTGATCTATATCTTGTTTTTTTCCGCCACCAATTAGGCTTTCTTTGGGTAATACATTTTGCTAAGAATTAATTTATTCTAAATCCATTTTAACAGGAATATTAAGAAAGAAATGGAAAAAAATCATTATTTCTGTTTTTGGCCATTATAGTTTGAAATTAATACATGCTACCATAATTACGGTAAAACCCATGTATTTGATTTGCCCATTTGTCCTGCTTATTACAACATTTAAATTATGTCCCTATCACAATGTATGGCACCAGTATTTTATTTGGAAATAAAGGTGCATTTTTTCTATTTGCGTCCATCACTATTTACAAGCCCATAATTTAAAAAATGATATTAATATACTCCTTTGACATGCATATTTAAAATGTTCAGACCCTTAGGTGTTTTTTGTTTGTTTGTTTTTAATTGTACCTTTTTTGTAATTTTTTGTATGTAATTTTTGGTGTGGGAGGTAAACATTTTTTTACATTTAAAGAGACTCTGAAGCGAGAATAAATCTCGCTTCAGAGCTCATAGTTAGCAGGGGCAGGTGTGCCCCTGCTAAACCGCCGCTATCGCGCCGCTAAACGGGGGTCCCTTCACCCCCAAACCCACCCCCGCAAGACTTGGTCGTTCCTTGAGGCTGGGCTAACGGCTGCAGCCCTGCCTCCAGTCGTGTCTATCAGCGGCGCATCGCCGCCACTCCCCCGCCCCTCTCAGTGAAGGAAGACTGAAAGGGGCGGAGGAGAGGCAGAGATACGCGCTGACAGACGCGCGTGGGGCAGGGCTGCGGCGGTTAGCCCTGCCCCAACCAGGAAGCGCTCCCCCGCTGCACCGAGGGGATTTGGAGGTGAAGGGACCCCCGTTTAGCGGCGCGATAGCGGCGGTTTAGCAGGGGCACACATGCCCCTGCTATCTATGAGGTCTGAAGCGAGATTTATTCTCGCTTCAGACTCTCTTTAAAATTAGCTCTTTATCAAAAAAATGGATGTGGGTGAAGTCCTGGAAGTGTAGGATCCTACGCTTCCAGGAAGAAGAATGAAGACAGGAAACTTTTTGTAACTTAGAAAAACCGCAGCCTCCGATTAGAGGTTGTCGGCTTTTCTGTGGGGGCTTTGATCAATGAATGGGATCTATAATCCCATTCATTAATCGCTGGGCTTAAAGCCGGCCTATCTGGGCGAGAATGTTCGTCCAGATAGGCTTAAGTGGTTAAAGGAGAACTGAAGCAAGAGTAATACGGTGGCTGCCAAATTTATTTCCTTTTAAGCAATACCAGTTGCCTGGCTATCCTGCTGATCCTCTGCCTCTAATACTTTTAGTCAAAGCCCCTGAACAAGCATGCAGCAGATCAGGGGTGTCTGACATTATTATCAGATCTGACAAGATTAGTTGCTGGTGCTATTCAGACACTACGGCAGCCACATAGATCAGCAGGGCTGTCAGGCAACTAGAATTGTTTAAAAGGAATATGGCAGCTGCCATAGTCTTCTTACTTCAATTGTCCTTTAATAGAAATCTGATCTGTCACAAGGAGGAAATGGAGGCTGCCATGTTTATTTTAAACAATACCAGTTAACTGGCAGCCCTGCTGGTCTGTTTGGCTGCAGAAGTGTCTGAAAAACACCAGAAACAAGCATACAGCGAATCTTGTCAGTTCCAACATGCTTGTTCAGGGTCTATGGCTGAAAGTATTAGAGGCAGAGGATCAGCAGGGCTGCCAGGCAACTGGTATTGCTTAAAAGGAAATAAACATGGCAGTCTCCATATACCTCTCTTCAGTTGTCCTTTAAACAAATGCTACCCGCCTGCCTATCACGCTTCCTGTATATTATGATTGATTGGCTGCACAAGTGCACAGTGCAGCAACAATCAATATTTACAAATATGTCCGATGGCTGAGACAACTTGTTTTTGCTCACCGGACAATATTTATTGACTGGGAAGGAATATTGATTCATGGGTATCCTCTTCCATGGACACTATGCATAGGTGACCTCAGAACAAGCACCAGAGTGTTTGCAGAGGTCTTGCTGTGGGAACTGCCAGCAGTGGGGAGGAGGGGAGACCAAGGACAGGATTACTGTAGGAATGTAGATAACTTGCTAGGAGGCATTCCTTGCATATAACACCCAGCCCCCTCTGCCCTGCCTGTGCTTATCAGGCTGTTTTAAGGTTGCCCCACACCAGGCAACAAAAAACACTCTTTGTACTGCACAAAACGCAGCAGTTTTCTGCACGATTCAGAATCGCAGTTTATTGAAATTAATAGGTTGCATTTGAATCATGCAGCCAAAAAATAGTGTCGGCTGCAGTTGTCTGCAGAGCGAATGCAAATTCCTATAGCTGTGCACGGCATAGCAATAGATTCGGATGTTGCAGCGCAACAACATGGGTTCCGTAACAGATGCGGTACCTAGAGGAAATGTTCCCTAAAAGCAGGGGTAGGGAACCTAAGGCTCGGGAGCCAGATGTGGCTCTTTTGATAGCTACATCTGGCTCACAGTTAGGGGTTGATTCACTAAGCTACACTGCTCAAGCAGCACAGCTTAGTGTGGCAGCGCAAGTAACATTTTCAAAGTAGGCACGCTACTGCTGTAGCATGCACTACTAACTTACTCGCGCTACCCCAACAGGAATAGCTGCTCCAACTGTCTCACTCTGGGCCCTGTCAGGTCCAGTGACTTTGTAGGACGAGATCCCCGCACTTTGGCCCCATAGGCTGCCTGTCAAGTGACAGGCACCCCATTGGGCCAATCAAAGTATGGTGATCTCGTCCTACAAAGTGAATCTACCCCCAAGTCAGCTAGCTAATTGTACTAACTTTTAGTTGGTATTTCTCCTGTCTGGCTCTCGGGGAAATTGCTGATGTTGCTGAAGCCCAAGAAAAGTTGAAGACGTACCTCACACTTCCGCTGCCCGGCGGATCAACTGTATACACATCACTATGGCAACAGGGACTACTGCCCCAGTTTGAAACATTGTATGGCTCTCATGGTATTACATTTTAAAATATGTGGCGTTTATGGCTCTCAGACAAAAAGATATACAAACATACCTGGTGCTTCCTCCAGCCCCCTTCATCGATCCATCATCGTCCTCCCAGGCTGCCTGTATCCTCCGCTATAAGTCTCGGAAATTTCAAGCGCAGTCCGGTCAGGCGCACTACCGCACCCAGAAGCATTCTGCGCAGTAGCAGGAGGATGGTGACGGACCAAGCAGCCTAAAGGAGGCTGGATGAAGCCCCAGGTATGTATAAAACTTTTTTTTTTTTTTTGCTCCTCTCAGGTTTACTTTAAAGTGAATCTGTATTCTTAAAATCGCACAAAAGTAAACATACCAGTGCGTTAGGGGACATCTCCTATTACCCTCTGTCACAATTTCGCCGCTCCCCGCTGCATTAAAAGTGGTTAAAAACAGTTTTAAAAAGTTTCTTTATAAACAAACAAAATGGCCACCAAAACAGAAAGTAGGTTGATGTACAGTATGTCCACACATAGAAAATACATCCATACACAAGCAGGGTGTATACAGCCTTCCTTTTGAATCTCAAGAGATCATTTGTGTGTTTCTTTCCCCCTGCATCTCTCATGCACTGAAGTTTCAGGCTGCTCTTTTCTTCCTGCAAACAGCTTTGCCTGTGTCTATAATTCCTCAGTATGTGAAAGCCCAGCCAGCTCAGAGGAGGATATATCCAGCTTGTAAAAGATAAGAGAGAAGCTGCTCTAATCTAAATAACACACAGGCAGTGTGCATAGAGGGGCCTGGAAGGGGGAGTTCATAGCAGAACCACAACACTGAAGAACTTGGCAGCCTTCCAGACACAGGCCGACAAGTCTGACAAGAGAGAGATAAGTTCATTTATTACAGAGACTGTGATAGTACAAAGTGCTGCAGTAAGCCAGAACACATTAGAATAGCGTTTGGAACTTGTAGGATGATAAAAAACAGGATGCAATTTTTGTTACGGAGTCTCTTTAAGGTGCCTGTACATAACTTGGCTTACATGTTATACCAACAGCGGGGCCCCGTGTGCAGAGCTAGCGTTGGAGCGTGCTGCTGCATGCATATCTACCTGTCCTGGCTCCAGCTTGCATCCACTCGTCTACCTGGCAACCTCTGCATGGCCACTACAGCCCCCGGCTTGCTGTGGTCACATGACAGTGAGGCTGGTGCTTCACAGCGGTCACATGACAGTGAGGCTGGTGCTTCACAGCGGTCACACGACAGTGAGCCTGGAGCTTCACAGCGGTCACACGACAGTGAGCCTGGAGCTTCACAGCGGTCACACGACAGTGAGCCTGGAGCTTCACAGCGGTCACACGACAGTGAGCCTGGAAGTAGCTGACAAGGGGGATGGCAGGGACTGGAGCGGCAAGTAGATATGCTTAAATCGTCACTCTCCCATGCTCTCTCTGCATGCCGGTATGTATTGGGACCATGCCAGAGTGGGTAGAATACCCCATGCACTGTACCTGCTCTGGGGGGCTGTTCTGTCTGTAGAGCGGACGCTCGCTGTATTATTGGATATGGCAACACTCCTGCTAACCTATAAAACATTGAGCAGTGGCGGCAATGTCCATTGCATACAGCAAGACACACAGTAACTGGATTTTATGAACAGACCCATAGGTAAGCATGGGTCCCAACTACACGCCTGCAGTCCGATCCACAAAATGCTCTGGCAGACGACCTAGTGTGAACCTACTATCAGGAAAAAAAAAAAAAAAAACAGGCGTTAGGGTGCGTTTCCACTAACGCGAATTCACATGCGTTCCCCGCATGCAAATTCGCATTACCAATAAAAGTGAATGAGCCTGTGTCCACTTGTCAGGAAAACGGAGCGTTTTCTTGTGCAGGAAAAATCTGCTCAGCAGAGCCATCCGAATTCGGACACCGCACACACGCATGCGATTCGCATACAATGTATTTAGGCAGGGGTCACACTTACCGGCTTTCGTACGCGTTTTCTGCACAGAAAAACTGACTTCAACTGAGAACTCATGTTTATCAATAAGCAAGGTCACACTTTAATGCAGATTTCGCATGCAGAAAAAAAACTGACATCTTGCGCAATTTGTCAGTTTTCTCTATAAATTACATTAGCTGCTGTAAGGCAGGGGTCACACTTGTCTTTCAGTTTTCTGCAAAGTGTAGAAACTGAAAGACAAGTGTGACCCCTGCCTTAATAGGGAATTCGCATAGTGTTTTTTCATGCGAATTTTCATGCGAATTCGCATACGATTTCGCATGGAATCAATGAAAAAGCACACAGGCACTGACATGGTTAAATTCGCACACAGCGTCATCCATGCAAAATCGTATGCGAATTCGCGGTAAAATTTGCATACAACCGCATGCGATTTCGCTCCTACATGCGAATTCGTCCGTGGAGAATCCACGGCGATTTCCCACCGCACTAGTGGAAACGCACCCTTAGGCATCAGCTTTAATTTTTAAGGTGCATCGTTACCATGGCTACAGAAATGTGATCGGCTCTTAAGGTCAGCATACACAGCACAACATACGCCAGATGGATATGCAAAATCAGGAATATTAAACGTTTTACCGCTCTGCGCTGCCGCACATCGATTAGGGGACAGATTGGATTAGATCAATTTTTTTTTTTGTTAGAATTGATTATAATCCAATCTTTTAGAAAGATCACATCGTTTACGCCTGGGGTAAGATACAATTTGGACGTATTGTTCAGGAAGGCACTTGGGTAGACATACACTATTAGGCATTTTCAATACACAAGATGCTTGAGTGTATAATGTTGGATCCACACCATACAATTTTTTGGCAGATTTACCTGCCAGATCGATTATTTCCAGTATGTCCGATCTGAGAACTGATCGATTTCATGAGCGATTTTCTGACCGATTTCCGTTCGTTTCCACGGGAATCGGTCAGAAAATCGTTAAAAAAAACGAAAAATTGTATGGTGTGTACCCAGTATTAAGGTAAGGCCCCATATGCAATTAACTTTTTCTCCTGAGTTTTCTCCTAGGTGAAATTTTTAAACGTGTCAATAAACTGCATTTTAAAGACAAACTATTGTGAAAGTAACATAAGGAACACTTTTTAAAATAATCATTTATAGATTATTTAGTCAGAGTTTAGCTGGCCACTAACGGTCCAATTTCTAGCGAAAAATCGTTCGAGCGATCAGAAATTCTGATCGGATTGGTTGTAAATAATCTCCATTGGTGGACACAATCGATTATGAACGAGTGAAAAAAATGTCGCCCGAATGAATTTTCGTCGAACGAAAATTTGGATTTTCTTGGTGGTCGTGATAGATAGGAAGCAATGATTGGTTAGTTGATGGTGTAGTGAACGATTTTTCATCCGATCAGAATTTCTGATCGATCGAACGATTTTTCGCTAGAAATTGGACCATTAGTGGCCAGCTTAAGTCTATTGTAAAATCTTTCCTCTCCCAGATTTACATTCTGAAATGTATCACGGGTGGCAATATCTTTAGCTCTGCCAGGTGATCTGTTCGGAATGTTCCTTACTGAGAGATCTATGCACAGAGGGAGATATCAAGTAGTTTGGTAGTTGGAAAAAGCAGTTATTTCCCCCAATGCAATGAGGTTCACAGACAGTAAACGGTTAGGACCATAGTCATGACATCACACTGTGCAGTGTTCTCCCCAGGCTCTTTTAGCTGGGTGCTCCACCCGGCTAGTTTTGGTGAGTACCCGGCTGATATCAGCTCACCTCCTCATATGCTGTAAGCAGGGTTGTGCACAGAAGCACCGGCCCTGCTTTCTCTCATCTCGCCCCACCTGGCTACTTTTTTATGCCACCCGGCTGGAAGAAATTTCTGGGTAGAACGCTGCTATGGAAGGGGTTTCACCACAATATCCGCCATACAGACCCCCGATTTCTCAAGGGAAGAGGATATCAGCTACTGATTAGAATGAAGTTCAATCTTAGGTTCCTCTTTAAATCACCAGGAAGCAAGAAAATGCTCAAAATAATTTTGGCAGTACTTTGTCACCTACTTTTTTTGTATCTTTTCAATTGCGGAGTGCTGAAAAATTACTTTAAATAGAAGATAAAAAATGACCTCCTAGAAAAAAAAAAAAAGTTAAATACGTATGGGCCACTGACTAACGAAGCTTTAAAGGGAACTTGCAGCAACAAAAAAGTACCCCTAATAGTGCCCCTACATGGTACCATTTTTTCTTTTTCAATTAGGCCTCTTTCACAGTGCGACGTTAAAGTCGCACGTTAGAAAATATTTTAACGTGGACTAACGCACAGCAATACAAAGTCTGTGCGACACTCACAGTGCACACGTTGCGTTGTGTGTAACGAGTAGCAATATTTAGAGAGTGCTGCATGCTGTGCGTTTAGCAATAAATCTGCTGCGTTGTGTGTGTTGCACATGCTCAGTAATGTTTTTTTTTTATAACGTCCAAGTTATAGTCTTTCAATGCGTTGCATTAGGGGCACGCTATGCGACCTTAAAGAGAGTCTGAAGCGAGAATAAATCTCGCTGCAGACCTCATAGATAGCAGGGGCACGCGTGCCCCTGCTAAACCGCCGCTATACCGCGGCTTAACGGGGGTCACTGATCCCCCAAATCCCCTCGTTTCAGCGGGGGGGCGCTTCCTGGTTGGGGCAGGGCTAACCGCCGCAGCCCTGCCCCACGGACTGAGTGGGGCGGGGGAGAGGCGGAGATCCGCGCTGACAGACGCGACTGGAGGCAGGGCTGCAGCCGTTAGCCCTGCCTCCAGGAGCGACCAAGTCTGCGACCAAGTGTCGCAGTGGGGGGTTTGGGGGTGAAGGGACCCCCGTTTAGCGGCGCTATATCGGCGGTTTAGCAGGGGCACACAAGCCCCTGCTAACTATGAGCTCTGAAGCAAGATTTATTCTCGCTTCAGAGTCTTTTTAAACAGAACCAGAGAGGAAATAACTAATAGAGTTATACATACCTGAGGCTTCCTCCAGCCCCATCAGCCTGGATCGCTCCCACGCCGTTGTATCTGTCCGCCGTTACCGGGTCCCGTCATTTCGGCCAGTCGTCGCAGGCGCAGTGCGCTCCCTCCGTACTACGCAGGCACATGTGTTAAGAGCCGGTGGGAGCCCCTGCACATGCGTACAACTGGCCGCATCTGGCGGAAGTGACGGGACCCGGTACCGGCGATAGAGGCAGCGGAGAAGTGCGGCATGGGAGCGATCCAGGCTTATGAGGCTGGAGGAAGCCCCAGGTATGTATATCTTTTTCAATTTTGCAGGTTGTCTTTGTCTCTGGTTCCCTTTAACGTCGCATCAAACAAGACAAAGACAAGACAAATAACATTTGTATTGCGATTTTCTCCTGGCGGACTCAAAGCGCCAGAGATGCAGCCACTAGGACGCTCTCTATAGGCAGTAGCAGTGTTAGGGAGACTTGCCCAAGGTCTCCTACTGAATAGGTGCTGGCTTACTGAACAGGCAGAGCCGAGATTCGAACCCTGGTCTCCTGTGTCAGAGGCAGAGCCCTTAACCATTACACCATCCAGCCACCGCAACGTCCCACTGTGAAAGAGGTCTTAAACTATTTCGTTCGATTATTCCGTTAGGTCAAATATATTTTTCCAGCATGTCCGATCAGATTTTTATTGAGTATACAGGATAATCGTTCATTTTTCTTGATCGAAAAAAAAATAAAAACATTTTTGACTTCCATTCAATCAGATCGTTTTGGTTTAATAAACAGGAAAATCGAACGTTTTTATTGTACCATGTATGGGCACCATACATACTATACGGTTGGAAAACAGTAAATTCTAACCGTCAACACTGGAAACAAATATTTAAGAAAATAAAAAATTCTGCAGCTGCCTTTATTCACTCAAAACTAAACTGTAACGTAAAGTAAAGCAAATACTGTTGCCTGTAGCCAACTGCATCTAATAGCTAGTGCGGCAGTTCCTGGCAAATAAGCTTATCGCTCAATTACAGCTCAGCATGCAGAATCTTTAGGCGACTTTGTGGTAGACCTGTACACGCACTAGATTCAAGGCCCCGAGTTCTGTCTAATGCGTCTAAGGGCTGGGACCCACTAGAGCACTTTTGTGAGCGTTTAGGGATCATTTAAATCGCTAGTGATTTCCCCAAATGCTCTGCCAATGAAAATGGATGTGAAATTCCACAGTAGCGATTGCGATTAGCCAAATGTAAAGTAATGTACAGTATTGAAGTGCTGGCAAATCACTCATGAATCGCTACACATCGATTTGTGTGTGATATTAAATTAATGCGAATTAAATAAAATTATAATTTAAAACGACCAGAGTTGAAATTGCTAATCGCAATCACTGGCAAAAGGCTTACACTTTTTAAAATTGCTCCCAAAATCGCCAGAAAATGCGCATGATATCGCTTACACATCGCCAATTCAAAACACCAGCCATTGTGATTGCCATTTGCGACTTGTAGTGGGTTCCAAGCCTTAAAGATTTAAAAACTACTTCCATTGTTTTTATATACAAATACATGTAGTCAATAGTTTCCTTGTAGTACCTGAATGTAGGGTCAATGAGATGAAAATAATTTTGAGTTAATGCAGTATTATGCAAATTTTGTATGCAAATTTATGCAACTTTAAAATGAACCAATCAAATCCCGCTGAGGCAAAGTTTGATTGGTCCATTATATCTGATCTTTATATACCAGATACCTGTCCAGCAGCAGCCACAGACAGAAAGGTTAAAGAGAACCTGAACTGAAAACAACAATGACAGGGCTCATTCCGATATTCCTCGTAACTGACGCTCAGCTGATCCTTCACGACGGCCCGACATCTTACAGCATGTCCAAGATCGATACATGCAACCAATTTCAGCACTAAATTGGTTGCATCATCAATCAGGCATGCTCCTGGCGATTTTCATCTGATAATAATCGGATGTGCGATCGGCCGCCAAGTTGAAAGATATATGGCCACCTTAATACTTTGTCATAGACCCTGAACACGCGCATGCAGATCAGAAATTTGACTTAAAGAGGAACTGTAGTGAAAATAGCAATAAATAAAATAGATTTTTTTTTTTTTTAACAATATTTAGTCCGTGTTCGGCCAGTGTAAAAATAAATATTTCCCCAATTTACTTTTAGAAATGTATAATGGGTGGTGACATCTTTAGTTTTGCCAGGTGATCTGTGCTGAATGTTTGTTACTGAGAGTTCTATGCACAGAGGGAGTTACTGCTTGCTTGGCAGTTGGAAAAAGCCATGATCTTCCAGAATGCAATGAGGTACACTAACAGCAAACTGTCGGGACCATGGTCATGACATCACACTGTGGGAGGGCTTTCACCACAATATCAGCCATACAGACTCCCCTGATGAGCTATTTGAGAAAAGGTAAAGATTTCTCGTGGGAAAGGGAGTATCGGCTACTGCATGGAATGAAGTTCAATCCTTGGTTACAGTTTCTCTTTAAAGGATAACTGAATGGAGAGGGATATGGAGGCTTTCATATTTATTTCCTTTTAAGCAATACCAGTTGCCTGGCTATTCTGCTGATCCTCTGCCTCTAATATTTGTAGCCATAGCCCCTAAACAAGCATGCAGCAGATCAGGGGTTTCTGTCATTGTCATATCTGAGAAGATTAGCTGCATGCTTGTTGATTAAGACACTACTGCAGCCAAATACATCAACAGGACTGCCAGGAAATTGTTTGAAAGGAAATAAATATGGCAGCCTCCATATACTTCTCAAGGTGCGTAAACACGCACTATTGTAACTACGGGTCCGTCAGACCCTCCGGCGGCACAGTCGTTCAGCCGACAGTAGTACGCGAGTACAGGCTGTCGGCAGACTGATGAGACTGTTTTTGACTGATCCGCCTGGCGCCAGGATCAGTCTGCCGACAGCTATACTCACGTGCTACCATTGGCAGAACGACCGCCCCGCAGGATGGTCTGACGGACCCGCCGTTTGTAAAAATACAGCATGTGTACGCGCCTTTAGGGCCCTGGCACACCAAACAGCGTTTTGAAATAATTTTATTAGTGCAAAACACTGTTGTGGGATTTTAAGACATACATTAGCCTTATGAAACTATTGAGTGCTTTGTGTGGGGGAAGTGGACTGCCCCATTACATTTTTTTTTGCCCTTTATATAAAAAAGTAGCGTTTTCCAGTTAGTAGAAATAATTTCAATAAGCAAAACCAGCAAAGGAATTTCTCTGATCAGACCAACACAGAGACAACATTTTCTGCATCATGGACATGAACTTCCCCTCTAGTTAGCAGCCCATGCAATTGCAGGGGGCCCAGAGCTGTAACCCTGCCCCCCCCCCCCCCTCCAATACAGGGGACTATACTTCACAACAGGTGTTTTGTGGCCACTCTTGTTATGGGTGTGAAGATCATGATATCCACACTCTACTCTTGTGAGATGGTCCCCAGGTTGTGAAGGGCACCAAGAGGAGTCAAGGGAACATGAGGGGGGGGGGGCACCTCAAAGTTTTGCTAGGGGACCCATGAATTGTAGTTACGCTACTATCTGCAAGGCTTTTATTGCTGTTGGTATCCCCACTAAAAAGTTTTATCTATCTGAATCCCCCCCACCCCCCCCCCCCTAAAAAAAAAATGAAGTGACTTGCAGCTCAAACCCCGAGTGATCATGTGCAGGATGGCCTTGAACGTGATACGCAGGATTTTGGCAAGTCCACAGAGCAGCCGAAGAGCATCAAACAGGAAATGCACATATCGGGCCACATAAGCTATGACTTAAGGAATACCCGAACTGACATGTGACATGATGAGATAGACATGGGTATGTACAGTGCCTACCACACAAATAACTAGGCTGTGTTCCTTTATTTCTTTCTCTGTCTGAAAGAGTTAAATATCAGGTATGTAAGTGGCTGACACAGGAAGTGACTACAGTGTGACCCTCACTGATAAGAAATTCCAACTATAAAACACTTTCCTACTAGAAAATGGTTTCTGAGAGCAAGAAAGAGATAAAAAGGGGAATTTCTTATTAGTGAGGGTCACACTGTAGTCACTTCCTGTCTGAGTCAGCCACTTACATACCTGATACTTAACTCTTTCAGGCAATGAAAGAAAAAAAAGGAACACAGCAGTTATGTGTATGGTAGGCACTGTACATGCACATGTCTATCTCATCATGTCACTTTGGGTATCCTCTAAGGTGGCCATAGGGGGGAACAGCAGGAATGTTCTGCAGTGTCCGGGGCTGTGAGCGAGGTATGCAGTTAACTCACCTAGCCACCGCCTGCAATCCGATGCATTCTATGCCGCGTTCCTTCTCTTTACACTTCCGCCTTCAGAGTGGAAGTTCTGGCTTAGATGGCGGAAGTGTAGGAAGGCGGTGGCTAGGGGAGTGAACCCTTGCATACCTTGCTGTCGCCTTCTGCACACTGCAGAACGTTCTCGCTCATCCCAAACAGCCATACACATATTTTCCCATCGATATCCAGCCGATTCAAATCGCTCGTATCCATTTGCGATAAATCAATGTAGCGAGTGGCATTATGGATCAATTTTTGGACGATTGCTCCGGATAGAATATATCGATTGGCAACAGATCGACAGCGCATAGAGTTGGATTGATCAGTGCAATGCTGCAGCTCCATAGATTACATACTGAAATCTAATTAAAATCTGTTCTTCGTGTGCAGCACAGATCAGGCAGATCATTGTCAGATTTGATCTGACAGGGATCTGATGGGCAAATCTGGTGACCATCTATAACTGTATGTCTAGTAGGGTTGCAACGGTATGAAAATCCACGGTATGATAACCGTAAAAAAAAATTACCACGGTATGACGGTATTACACAATTATTTGGATCCGGGCCCCCCCCTGTAGCCAGTAGTAGGTGGCCGCAGCATAGGTAGCCAGGGATAGGTGTAGCCAGTAGTAGGTGGCCGCAGCATAGGTAGCCAGGGATAGGTGTAGCCAGTAACAGGTGACCGCAGTATAGGTAGCTAGCGATAGGTGGCCGCAGTATAGGTAACCAGGGATAGGTGTAGCCAGTAATAGGTGACCGCAGTATAGGTAGCTAGCGATAGGTGGCCGCAGTATAGGTAACCAGGGATAGGTGTAGCCAGTAACAGGTGACCGCAGTATAGGTAGCTAGCGATAGGTGGCCGCAGTATAGGTAACCAGGGATAGGTGTAGCCAGTAATAGGTGACCGCAGTATAGGTAGCTAGCGATAGGTGGCCGCAGTATAGGTAGCCAGGGACAAGTGTTGCCAGTAGAAGGTGCTCGCAGCATAGGTAGCCAGGGACAAGTGTTGCCAGTAGTAGGTGCTCGCAGCATAGGTAGCCAGGGACAAGTGTTGCCAGTAGTAGGTGCTCGCAGCATAGGTAGCCAGGGACAAGTGTTGCCAGTAGTAGGTGCTCGCAGCATAGGTAGCCAGGGACAAGTGTTGCCAGTAGTAGGTGCTCGCAGCATAGGTAGCCAGGGACAAGTGTTGCCAGTAGTAGGTGCTCGCAGCATAGGTAGCCAGGGACAAGTGTTGCCAGTAGTAGGTGCTCGCAGCATAGGTAGCCAGGGACAAGTGTTGCCAGTAGTAGGTGCTCGCAGCATAGGTAGCCAGGGACAAGTGTTGCCAGTAGTAGGTGCTCGCAGCATAGGTAGCCAGGGACAAGTTTTGCCAATAGTAGGTGCTCGCAGGATAGGTAGCCAGGGTTAAGTGTAGCCAGTAGTAGGTGCTCGCAGCATAGGTAGCCAGGGACAGGTGTAGCCAGTAGTAGGTGCTCGCAGCATAGGTAGCCAGGGACAGGGTGTAGTCAGTAGTAGTTGCTCACAGGATAGGTAGCCAGGGTTAGGTGTAGCCAGTAGTAGGTGCTCACCGCATAGGTAGCCAGAGATAGGTGTAGACAGTAGAAGGTGCTCGCAGCATAGGTAGCCAGGGTTAAGTGTAGCCAGTAGTAGGTGCTCGCCGCATAGGTAGCCAGGGATGGGTGTAGTCAGTAGAAGGTGCTTGCAGCATAGGTAGCCAGAGATAGGTGTAGTCAGTAGTAGGTGCTCGCAGCATAAGTAGCCAGAGATAGGTGTAGCCAGAAACAGGTGGCTGCAGCACAGAGAGCCGGGGGGAGGGAGAGGGGATGCAGCAGCAGGGATAAATACTCACATGCCGGCAGCCAGGTCCTTCACCGATGTACAGGCTTTCATTGTACTTCATGTTCTTGCATCATCTTGTAATAGCACCCAGGGGGCGCTGTTTCAAGGATATGTGATGCAAGAACAGGAAGTACAGTGAAGCCCGGGTACATCCTGAAGGACGGAGCTGGCTTCTCGCAAGTGAGTATTTGTATTCCCGCCGCTGTTCGTGTGCTCGTTGCTGCGTCACATCCCCGCCCTACCAATAAAAGTGAGAAGTTTTAAATTAGGATGATACCATTTATTGGCCAACATAAAAGATACCTTACTTGAGAGGTATATGGATGTTTCCTTTTAAACAATACCAGTTGCCTGGCAGTCCTGCCAGAGGCGGACATAGGCCCGTGCAGCAGCACAAGGAACCCATGTCCTCTAGGGCCCATGTTTTGCTTACATCGTCGCCATAGCAACGAGCGGAGTGACTTCATGGACGTCAGCCGACGTCCTGACGTCAGCCGCCTCCGATCCAGCCCTTAGCGCTGGCCGGAACTTTTGTTCCGGCTGCGCAGGGCTCAGGCGGCTGGGGGGACCCTCTTTCGCCGCTGCTCGCGGCGGATCGCCGCAGAGCAGCGGCGATCAGGCAGCACACGCGGCTGGCAAAGTGCCGGCTGCGTGTGCTGCTTTTTATTTCGCTCAAATCGGCCCAGCAGGGCCTGAGCGGCGACCTCCGGCAGTGATGGACGTGTATAGTCGTCCATACCGCTGAGGAGGTTAACTTGGTCAATAAATGGTATCATCCAGATTCAAAACTTCTTACCGTATACGACATGTCTGATCTACACCCGATCGATAACGGGATTGATTTTGTGCAGTACTAATCTGAAAATCAATCGGGAGCAGACAGGACGTCAAATTATTGATTGGACCAGTCGATCTGATGGAAAATGACATTGTGTGTACCTAGCATAAGGGCTGACTATTGGCCCGATACTTGTGTGCCTTTTCTGTTGAATGCACCAATTAATGTTTATATTTAGCCTACTACTGCCCCTCGCCTGCTTTGCTACTATCCTGTTTCCTGTAGAGACACACACAGTACAATACATATCTGAGTCATTTCGACTGAAGCTGGCCATACACAGATTTCCCCCCAATGTTCCACAATGGTCAATTCCTTTCTGAATAAAAATTTATTGAAGGAATCGATTCCTACCACACACTGCACATCAATTTCCAATACACTCCAGCAGGGAATCAATTGAAAATTGATCAAACTGCAGAGCTGCACTGTTCAACAAAGTGCAGAGCTAGAAGCCATGGATCTGCCAATGCTCTTGCCCCGCCCCCAATTGTTTTACATTTTCCATCCTGTCAGATCGATTTTTAGACAAAGAAATATGAATCGAATCTGCAGGGAATTGAATAAAAAAAAAAAATGGATGCGTGTATGGCCATTTTTATTGTTGTAACCAAAACTCTGAAAAGCATTATGTACAGTTGTGCTAACATCATAAGCTACAAGTTCTGTCAGCGGATCTAAGCACATGAAACTTATATGCAGGCTGGAACCGGGATAACCAAAATCAGCAGGACGTACATCTTATTGGCCCAGTTTCAAACTGTATACAATATGCGCATAATAATTAGCATTTTACTGTCAAGTATCTCTACTAGAAAGAAAAACAAATACTCACCTCCACCGCAAGGCTTCCACTGGGCCCTGATCCTCTTCTGCTGAGTACACACCATGCAATTTTTACTTCAGATTCTATTTCCAATCAATTTTTATAACCTACTGATTGCCAGCGTCCAAATCTGGCACAAAATCAATCTTTTTCTCGATAGGAAGCAGGTTAGATATACTGGTAAAGATCGATGAAAATACTTGCCATCGTTCTGTGTGTATGTCCTTTTGTTCCATTTTCGATCGACATCCAATTGTAAAGATGATCAGAAATCTGATCACAATTTGGAAAAATCCCATATGCATGTATGCTAGCTTTCTTCTATAGCTGATCAATGTCAGATGTGAATATTGATCTGATCAATCCCTCGAACAGAATCTGAAGTAAGACTTGCATAGTGTGTACTCAGGGGGAGTAGAAGTCCTATTTTACCTACCTGGGGCTTCTTCCAGCCCGTTTCCACATACACAATAGCCCACAACTGGTCCACTCTGCAAGCTTTTAGGCCTTGTTCACGTTGCGTTCCGATCGCATGAGTGTTTGATGTTTTTTTTTTTGCGATTCCCGACGCTTGGGTGGGCGCTGCGTTTGTTAAAAGCACTTTTCCAGAGTGTTTTTTTTTTAATTCACTCTCCCAGATGCAACTCAGGAAGTGAACTCTTTGTCCTGGAAAAGAATAAATACAACGTATTTATTCTTAAAAATGCAATTGTTGCACAAAGTGTATCTGTGAGCGTTTTGCGTATACCTTCCAATGAGACGGAATCACCTCAAAAAAGGTACAGGCACCGTTTTGCTGAGCGGATCGGAAACGAACTGCTCAGATGTGACCTCTCTCATAGGGAATCATTGCACAAACGTTTTTAGGGCGATTTTGAAAATAGCTTAAGCTTGAAAAAAGGGCAAAACCGCCCTTAGTGTGAACGAGCCCTAACAGGGTCTTACAGAGGTAGCTGTACGGGTACAGAGGGCTGGAGGAAGCCCCAGGTAAGGTACCGTTTCCACTGCTGCGGAAATCAGGCCGAATCCGCAGTTTCCCTGCAAGCAAATAGCGCGGGGAAACTCTGCCACATGGGATAATGTTGCAGCCGTCCAAAATGCTTGCCTTAGCAATTCGGGCGACATTGCAGCATTTTTTTCTCTGCAGGAGGCAGCGAATCCTAGAAGTCGTGCCTCCAGTTACCAGGCAAGTCATTTATTGGAGCACTGTCACAGACAACTCGATGCAGGAAAAAAGTCATGTGCTGCTAACCCTTACCCAATCAATGACTTGTTTGAAAATCAACTGAACATGCCCAGGTTTTAAACAAAATCTTGTTTGGATGCCTTTATCGAACACCTCATCTATTACAAATATCTTACAGTGTATGCCTAACAATGCCAGAGGTAGAAGAAAGCTATAGAATACAGAAGGGCCAGCAGAAGCCTTTCTAGGAAGGAGGATTGGTTTTCTCACTACAGAAGATTTTGGTAGGTATGGCTGGAATTGCGCTTTAACTCCGCCTCCCTTTCTTAAAGAGAGAGAAACAAAAAAAAAAAAAAGAAATAGCTGAATGGCACTGACAAAAGATTTGCAGCATCAATACTTGATTGTCATTTTTCAGCTGAAACTCCAGCTAGAAATTTCAGATGGGGGAAGGAACATAATCTATCAGGATTTAAATACTGTCTTGGTCCCTGTTGGGTAGACGCTCCTGTCTCCAGCCCTTGCATCAGGGGAAAAAAAAAAAAAAAACACAAAGCAAGGGATGTCTCTCCCATGGACACACAGACAGTAATAAAAACATATCTGGCAAAATGAAAAAGCGTAATAGCTGAGGGATATTTAATACTGTCTATGTCCCTGCTGAGATTTTTCCTGCTCTGGTGATTGGTTGTACAGAACAGAAAATTATGGACACAAAAAGCAATTAACTTCTTACAGATGTTATCCTTTAAGTTTTGGATAGTGTGGAAGGACAAGTCCAAGCAAAAACAAAAATCCACTTACCTGGGGCTTCCTCCAGCCTCTCGCAGCCATACTCTGCCCTCGCCGCAGCTTCGGTGGCTCCCGGTCTTCTCCGCTGCAGAAGCCGACCTCGTCAGGTCGGCTTCTCATGAGCTCCACAGTAGTTCTGCCCCCGTGCAGGGCATCGCTGACGGCAACATCGCGGACGACAACAGAAGTTCTGCGCCTGCGCAGTGCTGACGTCAGTGGTGAAGCGCATGAGAAGCTGACCTGGCGAGATTGGCTTCTGCAGTGGAGAAGACCGGGAGCCACCGGAGCTGCGGCGAGGGCACAGGAGGGCTGCGAGGGGCTGGAAGAAGCCCCAGGTAAGTAGATTTTTGTTTTTGCTTGGACTTATCCTTTAAAGAAAAAAGGTTTCACGTTAAAGGGAACCTGAAGTGAGAGGAATACGGAGGCCGTCATCTTCCTTCTCCAATTTTGGAATGCCAATTGCCTGACTTCAGTGCCGATGCTGTCTCTAATACCATAAACCTCATAAACCGCTAGATAAAGCTCAGCCAAGGTGTTCGATAACTGCCTGTGCTAAAAAATCTAGTGCATGCACAGTGGCCTTCAATGCCTCAGTCAGTCTGGTGGATCGATGTGACTGAGAGCATTTTTCTTCCCCCCTCACCCCGCCCACTGTACGACATCACCACCACAGCACTTACCCTCCCCCATAGCAACAGAACACATCACTAGCCTACCGACTAGCAACACATCGATACTGCCTGTGTACAAGGCTCAAGTCACTGTCCCAGAATGAGCCCGCAGATCAGATGCTTTGACTTTGGTCTGGCTCCACTGGTTGCATGCTTGTGGCAGGTCTGTGACATAAAAACTAAAGACAGAAGAAATCAGCTGGGTCTCTATCTGGATTCAGCAATTATAGCTTTATTTGTGGCATCATAGCCCAAAAATATTTAAGGGCTAGTTCACACTCCAAGCGCAAATCACAACCGTGATTTTGTGTTTGCGAAATTGCTCCAATTTGCGTTCAACCGAACGAGAATCACATTGCGATCACCCCCAAAGCGCTGCATGCAGCATATTTGCCATTTCTGTAAACTGCAAATGCTGCAGTGAGAATGATCCCATAGGGATACATTAACAACAACGCTTTGCTGATTGCCAGCGATCAGCAAAGCACTGATAAGCGCTCAAGTGTGAACCAGTCCTGACTATGATACCACTTATAAATTAAGCTATAATTGAAGAGGTAGGTAGAGACCCAGTCAATTTCTTTATGACAAAAACGTAAGCCAAAAATTACAACCAAGCAACTAGCATGGTTTATAAAGGTGATTAAAGTGAACCTAAGGTGAAAGTGATATGGAGGCTACCATATTTCCTTTTGAGAAATACCAGTTGCCTGGCTACCCTGCTGATCCGCTGCCTCTTATGCTGGGAATACATGATGAATAAAAATCGATTGGCCAGTAAATCTGCAGAAAAAACTTAATTCTATGAGAAAAATGATCAGAAAAACAATCAAAATCAAATCGGATATTATCTACCAAGCCATCTATTTGCCAAAAAAACTCATGTATTCCCAGCATTATACTTTTAGCCATAGACACTAAACACGCATCCAGCAGATCAGGTGTTTCTGACAATATTGTCAGATCTGACAAGATTAGCTGCATGCTTTTTTTCTGGTGTACTTCAGCCAAATAGTACAGCAGGGCTACCAGGCAACTAGTATTGTTTAATGCTAGGTGCACACGATACAGTTTTCTGACAAATAAATTATTTCCAACAGGTCCGATCTGATTTCCGATTTTCCATAGAAGTGAACAGAGAATCGATTGTAAATCAGATCAGACCTGTTTGAAATAATCGATCTGACTGTAAATCTGTCAGAAAATTATATCATGTTTACCTAGCCTAAAAAGAAATAAATATGGTGGCCTCCATATCACTCACCTCGTTCACTTTAAGATGACGGTCTCCATTTTCCTCTCCCTTCAGACTCCCTTTAAAAAAGGTTTGATAACACCAGGCAGACGCATTCTCTGAAGTTGACATCACCTCAAACTGCGCTGTGTTAATAAAGTTAAGGTATGGCAACTTGGCTCTGGTTTGCAAACAGGAAAATGCGATGCTTCCTTGAAATCCATCCTTTGTAGCTCTTCTTCAGTTTCCTGTTCTGTCCAGAAACGCAAGAGTGCATTGGTACAGTTTTTATTAATTCGCCAGATATAAGAGGCATCTTCATTGTTGTCGATCTCAAAATTTGTTAAATACTTCAAAAAGTCTACATTTCTTCTGAACTGTAATTCCTCAATGGGCGTCGGGTCTTCTTGCTCCGCTTGTTTCGGAGAAATTTTTGGCAGCGTTCCCTCTCCAGAATTGTGTTTGTGCAATAAGGTTTCATTTTTATTGAGGTTTGCTTTGGTGGGCGAGACTGTAGCACCCACAATCAATGATGATCCATCATTGACAATTTGGTGCAATCCAAGTCGGTTCCTTCCATATTTCTTTAATACTCTCTTCAATTTTGTCTTCGGGAGACGTTTAAATGTTTTATGAACAGCTTTGTGTTTGGGCAGTAAAGCAGCATTGCTGTTCTTGACCTTGACAGGGGGTGTTCTGGCCAACATAGCTGGTGGAATGTCAATAAAAGTGTCTTCAAGTTCATCTTCTCTGTTTCTATCTTCCACAGGGGTCTTTTCTTCTGAAGACTGTTGCATCAAAAATAGTTTTTTGGGTATAACGATGCGTTTACAAAGTGAAGGGCTATTTTCACTGCTGCAATCCTCAGGCGATCCCTTGACCTCCTCAGTAGGTGGTGGGCTGCTGGCAGGTATCATCAATCTAATCTCTTGTCGTCCATTACACTTAATGAGATTGAAAGCAATCGATCTCAGAGTTCTGACATATTCTTCCCACATGTTGAAATCCTCTGGTTTTACTGACAGTGCACGGTGGTGCCTGTCAAGATAGAGGGCCATATGGTCTGCACTTGTCAAATGGATGAACGTTTGACGCCAGTCAGCCTCCACATTGCACAGCATGCAAATATATTGATACAGGGAATCTTTTTGCATCTCCAGTATGTACTCCAGGCCCAAGAAAGGATAATCTTTCAGATTTGTGTCCAGCAAATATTTCAATCTGCCCTTTTCCACCTTCTGAGATGTGGCCTCCTCCAGGGCCATTCTATGCTTGGACCCCATGACATGGTCACACAGTGCCAAAATGGAGGTGCAGGTCACAAAGCAGATACTACAGGACCGATTACGAAACTTTTTCAGCCGTTTCATGTTGCGGCAAGAATTTTCCGCTCTTCTAAATTCCAATTCCTGTCTGCTGACAGTCTCATCCTCATCGATGTCTTCATCATGTGGGGGAGAATTCTGCAGAGTTCTCTGTATCAAGCCCAAATCCATTTCCTGTTCAACGTGGTCTTTGAACAAAAAAGGGTCATTTTCCTCCTGGGTGTCTTTCGAATCCAGCCCGATGACCTTGGCTGGGTCTGCACCAACAATCTCTTTTTGTAACTGTATTTCTTTGCGGCCACATGTCTTCTGAATGTACGAGGCAGCGGCTCTTATGGCCTTGTTCAAGCCAAATTTATCTTTGTAGCATTCTTCTTTTGGCCAAAGACTACTGTAATGCCTTTTGATATAGCCTTCCACATGGCGCCTGCTTACAATATGGCGGTATACGTGCAGCAATGGCTTCTTTACATTACACAGCTGGCAAAGGTAACTGTAGACAGAAGAGTGCAGATGCATCTCCACTATGTATTCCAGGCCCAGGATGGGCTCGCCTATCATGTAGGTGTCCAGAATATATTTCAGCCTGGCCAGTTCCTTCACTTTTTCCGGCTCTGAGTCTGCTAGGTTCATTTTATGCTTGTGGGCCAGAACATGGTGATAAAGTTCTAGACTAGACTTGTAAAACACACCGCAAAGGCTACAGAAACAACCCTGAGTCCCGACATATGTCAAACAGTCCTCAGAATCTTCTTCGTTGGGTTCTGACTCCTCTTCCTGCACAGGTGAAGTCTCCTCCACCACATCCTCTTGCTGGGGAGCCTCTTGAAGCACTGTGATTTTCAAGCAGGACCAATCGTCCAGCACAATTTTACCTGTGGACAGCAAATCAAAGTCTTTCTCCTCAGGAGACAGTAAGACCTCCCTGGCCATGGCGGAGGCGTTGGCTTCCTCATTGGTGCACCTGGACTGGATCTGTTTGCTGCCAAACATATTGTGTATTTTGCAGGCAGTGGCAGTCAGAGCTTGGAGATAGGCACTCCTGCTGGGGTAATTTTTGGGCTTGGGCAGCAGCGGGGCATGGTGTCGGCTGAGGTAGCGAGTTATGTGGTCTGGATCTACGATGTGGTAGAAAGTCTGCAGCAGGCAATCCTTCACATCACACAGCAGGCATCTGTACTCGAAGGACGAGGGGCCCACTTGCACTTCCTCAATGTACTCCAGCCCCAAGATGGCCTCTCCCATCAGATGCGTTTCCAGGAAATACTCGAGCCTGGTCTGTTTCTTCAGCTCCCCCGGGTCCGTGCACTCCAGATTCCACCTGTGCTTGGCGCCCAGCATGTGCCGGCACAGCGCTACCGCTGAGCTGAAAAACTCACTGCAGAGCTCACAGTATCGCCACTTCTTCGCCGCCATGACAGCTTTACTTCCTGATCGCGCGCCCACTTCCGGCGATAACAAGCCGCCCTGCGAGAGAGCGCGCTGGCAGCACGAGGTAGGGGCGGGGAGAGTTGCCGGGCAACGGTACCACGCAGCTCCCTGAGAATGAGAAGACGGATTTTTCAGAGGTAAACTCCGCCCTGCGTGCGCGCTCCCGCTGTCTCACCTGGGCTCAGAAGGTAAATGCGCCTGCGCACTCAGTACAGCGCTCTGAACAGAAAGCTGGCAGCGTGCTCTGAGGTGGCCCCGCCCTCCGCCAGAGTTCATGAAAGTGAAACTATAGCCAGGGGCGTAGCAATATCTATAGATGAGATGGGAAGTTCGGATCTTTTCAATGATCCGGATGATTCGAATCGGATCATTGAAAAGATCCGGATCTTTGATCCGAATCTCGGATCATTTTACTACCGAAGCATTCGGGGGTTGAAATGACTAGCAGGACAGGAGAAGGAGAGGCCTTGGACACACAGAGAAGGGGAGAAGATGGACAGAGGGCAGGGAATGGACGGAGGAGGGAAGCAGAGAGCAGAAATGTTTGGACACAATACCCACATGCTGCAATCATATGCTTTACATATATTTCACCTACATGTTCATCTGTATACCTTGAATGGAAACGTCGCACAGTGAAAGAAAGCATTCCCCAAAGATAAGTGCAGCTGTTTAGTGCCGAGTGCAGGAGGATCATATTACGCTGCAATCACAGTGCCTGCAAAGTTACTGAGCTGAGCTGAGCCAAAAGCTTCCAATGTGTTCACTCTGTGCACAACTACAGAACAGACAGCCTATAATGAGCAGCACGTTTCAGCCAGTATGTGGGCTCTGCCTCTACACATATCTGGCAGTGGCACCAATGTCCCCTCTCTCTCATCTACCTGTCCCTGGCTCCCCTCCAACAGAGCGATCCATCCCTGCTCTGCTTCCAGGACCCCGCTGCCCGCTGCGAGGGGGCGTGTCTCTCCTGGCCCCGCCCCTTTTGCGATCCGAATCACCCATTTTGATGATTCGGATGATTCCACTCACAAAATAGATTCGGATCAAAGATCCGAATCGTTCATGATCCGGACAACACTAATATAGCGGCCATTACTACTGCTGTGGGGCCATGGAGCCCAGGTGGTTCACTCCAGTATTAACTTTTATCTGTTTCTCTACTTTCTCTGAGTGCCCAGGAATTATAGGCAGTGTAGAATGCATACGAATGGAAATAGCCATAGAGAGCAGGTTGCATTGCTCAGGACTCAGTAGTACATAGATGTGATGGTTGCATGAAAAACTTGCTATCAGGTGTGGTAGTATATTTTGCAACTTATCAGACTGTTCATCTTATAAGAGAAAGTAGCAATACATCTAGCGATGATGGGCAGATTCGACCAACAGTCAAATTTCTGATCGAATCTGGTTCTGCCCATACACTGCAGTGACTTCATCATGTCATTTATCAGGAATCGTCAGTCTGCCACGTCCGCTACCTCATTTCTGCTCCCCTAGTGCAGGGGTCCCCAATCTTTTCTGGCCCGGGGACCACTTCCTGTCCTAGAGGACAGTGTCGTGCACAGCGGTTTACGGGGGAGGGGGGGTGTGGCGGCATAGCATAGTTGCCCCAGTATGGCTAGTATAGTGTCCCAGTATAGCTAGTATAGTGCCCAGTATAGCTAGTATAGTGCCCAGTATGGGTAGGTAGTGCCCCAATATAGCTAGTAAAGTGCCCTGTATAGTGCCCAGTATGACTAGTATAGTGCACAGTATAGCTAGTATAGTGCCCACTGCCCAGTATGAGTAGTACAGTGCCCCCTGCGGCCGCCGCTGCTTTTACCTTAGCCGGCGGCAGCATCCTTATATTCCCCTCTCATGTCCGTGTAGTGATTTCTAGCAGCGCACAACGTGGCTGCTGTGTGATGCGGAAGGAAGCAGGAGAGAGCGGTTCCCATAGTAACGGTGATACACATCGCCACTACAGGAAGCCGCCTCCCTACTTCCTTCCGCATCACACAGCAGCCGCGTTGTGCGCAGCTGGAAATCACTACACGGACATGAGAGGGGAATATAAGGAAGTGGCTGCCGGCCAAGGTAACAGCAGCGGCAGCCGCGAGGGGGGGAGGGCAAACGTCCCACGGACCATCAGTGGGCCGCGGACCACAGGTTGGGGACCCCTGCCCTAGTGTATAAATGTGCCTCCTTGTGCATAGCTCCCAACTGTCCCTCTTTTGGAGGGGCAGTCCCTCTTTGGGAGCCCTGTCCTTCTGTCCCTCTTTCCTCCTCATTTGTCCCTGTTTCTATGTAAATATATCATTTCTCTACTAAAAATGTGTTTGATTGACTCTAAACTTTATTCCCATCCTTTAAATTGATATATTACTACTTTTAACATGTTAATATGAAGGAAAATGATCCAGGATAGAAAGGACCAGTGTGGTTTGAATTAAAAAACAACATATTTTTCTTATGAAATCTTTATGGTATGCATGACTAGAGGTGTGATGGGGTGTGGCAGGGGCGTGGCTTAAGTGTCCCTCTTTCTCATCTCAAAAAGTTGGGAGGTATGTTTGTGTATTTTTACATTACTTGTCCTGTGTTGCCCACTGTGCAGTGCACATTCGTTTCCAGAATCCGCCGCTCTTCTGGTAGCGTGGCATGTATGACGTCACACACGCACCTTGTCAGCGGTGTTTATATTGCTAATGGATGAGCAGGGGATTCCGAAGGCAGATGGGCACCGTGCGGTGGATGAAACAGGGGCATACTTAACAATAGGGGATGCAGCTGCGGGGGGCTGCCCAGGGCCATTTTTTTTTGGGGGGGGGGCAGGAGCCAGGAGGGGATGCAGCGCAAGAGGGGGGATTATGCCCACACACAGTGGTGGGGAGGGAGGAGGGGCCCTCCCTCACCTTCGGCTCTCCCGTCAGCGCTCTCCTGCATACATTAGCAGCGGCGGCGGCATGGACAGGGGAACACGGACTTACTTCCGCGTTCCATGCCGGAGGTTCTTCTCTGTGTCAGCGCCCTGATAATGCTACGTCCTGTTTATCGGGAAGTAGCGTCAGGCGCTGATTCAGAGAGGATCGGACTTCCAGCGTGGAATGCAGAAGTAAGTCTGTGTTCCCTTTTCCATGCCGCTGCTGCTAATGTGTGCAGGAGGAGGCAGTGCTGAGGGGGGAGCCAAAGGTGAGGGAGGGAGGAGTGGGCTCCCCGCCACTGTGTGTGGGCCTGCTCCCCTCTCTTGCGTTGCCTCCTCCTGGCTATACTGTGGGCACCCATGCCTAGCTGTATTGAGGGCACCTATACCTTGCTTTACTGGGGGCACCCATGCCTGGTTAAACTGTGGGTACCTATACCTAGCTATACTGAGGGCACCTATAACTGGCTATACCGGGGGCACCTATACCTGGCTATACTAAAGGAGGGCACCTATGCCTGGCTATACTGGGGGCGGGCACCTATACCTGGCTATCTATACTTGGGGCACCTATACCTGGGGTAGGGGGGCCCCATTCTAAGTTTTGCAGGGGGGCCCAGTGAATTATAGTTACACCCCTGCAAGTAATGTATAAATGCACACACAGGGCGTGCACAGTTATACGCTAAGGCAGCAGCGCTGGGGGTTTTGCTGCTCGTCACGATATTGCTGGCCTTTACATTATTACATCATCTCTGGTACACTTCATACCGCTCTCATTCTACCTGGGGCTACCTGTAGATTAGCACTTTTGTGGTCACTACAGGTTCCCTTTAGCAAATCAGACATTTGGTTTGATTAACAGATGAAATGAAACTAAGTTTGATCAAACATTGGGACCTTACTCTGTACATTTCAGTTACATTTTTAGATGAAAAGATGATTAAAACGGTTGTAATTTCTATCAAGCGGGCCAAAGGATAGGCGACCAAAGTGGCGTATGGCATTGAGTTTTGCAAAGCTGGTGATAGTTCAATCGATCTGCAGAAATTAATCAAAATCAAGTGGATTAAGGAATATGGTCTAACAAAAAAAACATCACAAACAATTATGAGGTGCCCGAAAATGCTCTTTAATACTGTTTTCAATAGGAAATGTATAAAGAAAAAAAAAAAAAAAAAATCGGCCAGATACTTGCCTAAAGAGAGGTCCTATAGAGCCTTCCCGCTCCTCTCACATATCCTACTCCCCCCCAGTAGCAGTATTCAACCAAATTGGTCAAATACTGCTTTCCGCCGCCGAAAGAAACTTTGGTGGTCTTTAGGTGCCCGAGTGCTCTTGAAAACAGGTGGCTCCGTAGAGCGCCTGCGCAAGCATGCTCTCTCGCACGCTCACGCAGAACAGAGCCACCTGTCTTCAGGAGCACTCAGGCTCCTGAAGATGTCTGAAGTCCCCCACGGCAGGGGATTCAAACAAGGGAGCTGATGTAGCAACGAGGGGACCGAGAAAGGAGCGTGAAGGCTCTATAGAACCCAGAGCCTTCCCTTATGTCCCGTAAGTATCTGCCTGATTTTTTTTTTTTTGTACAGTTCCCATTGGACTATTATTGAGAAAAAAGTAGGCAGTTAACATCTGAAAGAACCGACGGGTTTTGGGCCAGTCCATGGGCTTGATTCACAAAAGAGCGCTAACTGTTAGCACAGGCGTTTTCGCGCGAATTTTCGCATTGCGCGCGATCACGAATTTTCACGCAAAATGATAACGTTTTCGTGCAGAATCGCAAATTTTCCCACGAAATCGATAACGTTTTCGCACAAAAATTTGGGTTTGCGCGCGAAAACATTATCGTTTCGCGCGGAGAAAATTCGCACGAAAACAGCTGCGCTAACAGTTAGCACTCTTTTGTGAATCAAGCCCCATCTGTTCATGGGGGATTTTCAGGGTTTTCTCTGTTTTCAACAGCATTTCCCAAACAGCAGTCTAACTGACAAAATAGTGTGCAAGTGATTACGGAGGCTGGCTGGTACCTAAGTATTTTGACAGTTAAACTGCTGTTCAGAAAATTCAGTTGAAAACAAAGAAAACCCTGAGAATCTCCTATGAGGAGATGGACTGGCCCAAAACCTCTCGGTTCTGTCAGATTTTACTGCCTATTTTCTTCACGATAGTGGTGGATTGTAAGCTGTAAAACAAAAACAAAAACAAAAAAAAATCAACTGACCTGGGGCTTCTACCGGCCCCGGCAAACGTCCTGTGCCTGCGCCGGTACTCAGCCATCCTCAGCTCCCCCGTTGCAGCTCACTTCTGTGTTCGCCGACTATATCGCTGGCGACATAGCGACACACCTCAACCTGAGGTGAGAATGCTATGGAGGCTGCCATGTTTATTTCCTTTTAAAGTGGATCCGAGATAAACTTTTACTCATTGCATAATTGTGATTCCTTTAATATAGTTTATAGGGCATTCCTCAAGCCAAATACTTTTTTTTGTTTTGTTTTAATACTGTAATTCCCTATAAACTAAACAAGCCTCGCCCACAGCTTTTTAGAGTGCCTTGGCACTGTAGCAAGGGCTTATGGGAGCTCAATCTGGGCAGGAGGAGGGGGAGGTGTTACTAGGCAGAGATTTCAGAGGCAGAGGGGAGGAGGGAGGAGGAGAGGGGACTGAATTTGTCACATTACACACAGGCAAGCTGATAGCATCTCCAACCCTCAGCCTGTGACAAACAGAAGATGGCTTCCCTCATTGTATCACAGGAATACATAATCATAAACTATTGAAGCTGTTTGCAGTTAATTTGCTGTGTAAACTTTAGATAAGATATATAGACAATTTACTTGTTATAGTTAGTTTTTCATCTCTGATCCGCTTTAAACAATACTAGTTGCCTGGCAGCCCTGCTGATCTATAGGGCTTCAGAAACAAGCCTGCAGCTAATCTTGTCAGATCTGACAATAATGTCAGAAACAGCCGATCTGCTGCATGCTTGTTCAGGGTCTATGGCTAAAAGTATTAGAGGCAGAGGATCAGCAGGACAGCCAGGCAACTGGTATTGCTTAAAAGGAAATAAATATGGCAGCCTCCATATACCTAATTTCAATTGTCCTTTAAGAGGGACCCTGAGCAGACGCAGCGGGTATGCATATAAGCACACCCACGTCCATTTGGTAAAGAGGATAGACTCACCAGCCCTTTATCTAAGCGCTCCCGCGCCTGGGCTGGCTGCTATAAATTACAATGGATTGGTGACTCTGAAATAAAATCACACTGTGACCCGCAACAGGAAGACTGCGGGTCCTCTCTGCGCAGGCTTCCTGGAAGCTGCAGTGTTTCTGTTCCGGGTCACAGCGTGACCTTAGTTCAGTCACCAGTTACAATGTAATTTATAGCGGCCAGCCCGGGAGCAGGAGCGCTTAGATCAGGGGCCAGTGAGTGTGTCCTCCAAATAGACGTGGTTGTGCTTATACACATACCTACAGCACCTGCTCGGGGCCACTAACTTAATATTTTGAAACAAATTATTTGTAGCAAATGATTACTTACACCTCTGTCCACACTACACCATATAAGATGAAGACCCAACCCCTACACGCAATAACGACATGGATTTGTTTTCTGGAGGCTAGATTTCCTCCTCCACAGCCCAGCCTCCAGCCCTGTACCCAACTCCCACCACTGTAGCATAATCATGCAAGATTTCCTTTCTCCTCAAGAGGAATGTCGTGTTATGTTGCGGCCACAGAGCTGGGGTCTTCCTTAGAGCTGGAGGCTGGGCTGTGGAGGAGGTAACAGAAAAATAAGCCATGTCGTTATTGCATGATGGTGGGGCCATCACCTTACATGGCGTAGCGTGGGGGGGGGGATGAAATTGCAGCTTCGTAATTTGTTATAACATAAATTTAGTGTCTCTGACACTAGCTTAAATTTACACTGGGGGCCCGCTTTAAGGCCAATGCTACATGTTCTTTGCTAAGGCATCCACTCATGGCCATCACAGTTCTTAGCATTTGCCATTTTAACTGTAGCTATTTTGAAGCTAATCCTGGTGTCATTTCCTCCCTTAGGCCTCTTTTCCACGGACTATTGAGCAGTGTGCTCAGCAAGCAGTTACCAGGCAGCAGTGAGCAGCTACCAAGCAGCAGTTAACAGTTGTGAGTTTGAGGGGCATTTCACTGCCTATCAACAGACCGTGGAAAAGAGGCCTTAAGGGGCCCGTACACTGGTCGATTTCAGCCATTGATTGATCAATTGATTCTATAGAATCGATCAGAAATCAATTCTATCAATTTCAGTTAGATTTATCTGACAGGATGGAATATCTAGCCCATAGAGTTGCATTGGATTTAATGGTCCAATAATGCATTTAGATAGATTTCCAATAGATTGAATTCTGAAATCTGTTGGAAATCTGTTCCTAGTGTGTGGCTCACATCAGATAGATTTATGTTAGTTTCAACTTGACAGGCATCTGACAAATTTATCTGATGGTCGAACCTGCTGCAAATCTATAAGTTTATGGCCACTCCTCTGCCTGATTGTGTATGCATCGGCTGCTCTTCACTATAGAAAGTGCATTGTCTCGGCATGAGAAATATTGGCCAATCAGAAAGGAACAGATGTGTAGGAGGGGAACACAGGAGGGAAAGAAGCTTTAGCCAACCAGGCTGCATTAGTTAAGCTTGAGGGCAAAGTAAAGAAGCAAAAAAGGACAACCCAGCATGCCCTGCAACTTCGTGTATACCAAATAAATTATCTTTTCCCAGTTTACCAAACTCTTTATCAACAATAAAAGTAATAGTGACTTTAAGTTTTGGATTGCCTGGTTAGCATCCTTATTACTTATTTACCAGATAAAAATAAAATAATTGATTTTTTATTTTATGCCCTACATTTACACTTTAAGGTGCCCTCAATAATACAATCCTAATTATATAATCTATGAAGTAAGAGGGTAAACTGAGTGGACGTACTTTGAATGGACGCTTTAGGTAATTCCTCATTAGGCCCCGTTCACATCTGAGCGTTTTGCCGGTGATTTCAGCAAAACGCTCAAGCGCTTTTTAAAGCGCTAGTGCCATAATACCCTATGGGCCCATTCTCTCTTGGGCGATTAACGCAAATCGCCAAACGCAAATTTGTATCCTGCTCCATTTTCCGGCGATTTCCTGGCAATCACGTTTAGTGCCATAGAAGTGGTAAATTGCGATCGAGTAAAAATCGGCAAGTGTGAATGCCGATTTTTTTTTGCGTTAATCGCCAAGTTGCCAGAGCAAAACGCTAGCGTTTTGCAAGTGTCAATGGGCCCTAATGGATGATCAATGATGAGATGCAAATAATTTTGAGCTAGGCCTCCTTTCCACAAACTGTTGAGCTGTGTGCAGGCAGCAGTAAGTAGTTAGTTATGCAACAACAAGCAGTTACCAGGCAGCAGTAAGCAGTTGAGAGAGTTTGAGAGGCATTTCACTGCCTATCGACAGTTCCTGGAAAGGAGGCCTTAATGCTTGAAAATGGACCAATCAATTTAAACCTGACTGGTCCATTTTGAAGCTGCAAACATTTGCATACAAAACGTCCAGACTCCTGCATGAACATGGAATTATTTAATTTCCAATGATCATTCCTATCCCTCATATTACATAGAAATGGTAAGATTGTACAATCAAAATTGTATCATTAATGCACACCTTCAGACCTTATATACGCATGCACAGCATATACAAGGCTTAAGGGTAGGAACACACTAGGTCTTTTTCTCACTTGGGTTAGAACAGATCACCGTGGGGGTTTGTGAGTGCAGCTGCATGCAATATTCACAGCACCTTTAGAGTAGGAACACACTAAGCAGAATCGCATATGCGCTTTCCACTATGTGCTATGGAAACTGCATATGCCATTCTGCCTAGCGTGTTCCTACCCTCAGGGCTCGTTCACACTAGAGGCATCTTTGGCTAAATTTAAGCACAGACGTTTCTTCTAAAACGCCCTGAAAGCGGCTACACTATGCTTCTCTATGGTGTCGTTTAGATTGGAGCTTTCAGTCCGCGTTCCGCTCAGAAAAGCGGTGCATGGGCCATTTTTGAGGTGATTTTGCCTCAAGAGAAAGTATAGGAGAACGCAAATGCTCGCAAAATCGCTTTGTGCAGCGATTTCGTTTTTTAAGAATAAATACATTGCAATCGCTCTGCAAAACTGCTTAGAAAAGCGGTTCCCAAACAAAAAACAGTGCGCAGGAAATTGCCAGAAAACGCTTTACAAAAACACGTCAAAAAACGCCAAACGCGGATGGACACGCAATGTGAACAAGGCCTAAAGGTGCTGTGAATACTGCAAGCAGCTGCACTCACAAACCCCCACAGTGATCTGTTATCAGGGATGCTCAACTCCTGATGAAATCCAAATAGTTGTTATTCGGATGTCATCCGGTTAAATCAAATCACGAATGCGGGGTGGGCAGAGGGGGGGTTAATCTTACCCATCATGAAGTCTTCGGTCCATCCCTCGGCGCCCTTCCACGATGCGCTCCAAGCGGCAGTCACGTGATTACAAACACTTCCTCCTTTAGGGTTGGAGGAAGTGTCTGTAATCATGTGACGTACGTGGACCGCATCGTGGGAGGCGCGGAACAAAGAAGACGTCATGATGGGTAAAATTAACCCCCCCGCACTGGGGATTTGATTTAACTGGATGAAATCTGAACAACTACTTATTCGGATTTCATCCGGATACGAAGTTGAGCATCCCTGTCTGTTATAACCCAAGTGAGAAAAAGACCCAATTTGAAAATGACCCAATCAAATCCTGATGAGGTAAAATATGAATGGTCCATTTCAAGCTGCATACATTTGCATAATCCTGCAACTCATTGACTATCCCTGCCTAAAGGCTCATACACACATCAGATAAAAGTCTTTGGAAAATCAAAGATCACAGACCAATTTTACCCCCTTCCATGTAGTATGAGAGCCATACCTAAACAGTCTATTCTATGGAGCTGAACTCCCCATCAGATAAAAATCTTTGCAAGATGCTGCACACAAGCAACAGATCAGTATCTGCAAAAGATCTGTTCCTGCAAAATGAATGTCTGTTAAACGAGGTGTGTATGAGGATCTGCAGATATCACAGACTATTAATGCATTTTTGCAGGAACAGATCTTTTGAATGTGTGCAGCAGCTTGCAAAGATTTTTTTCTGATGTGGAGTTCAGCTCCATAGAAAAGACTGTGTAGAGTATGGCTCTCATACTACAGGAAGGGTGGTAAGATTGGTCTGTGATCTTTCATTTTCCAAAGACTATGGTCTGATGTGTGTATGAGCCTTAAGAGCCCTGGCACACCAACGGACGGATGCAGCGTCCTGAGAGATTTCAGCATAAAATTGATCAGCAATCAGCCTGCAGTGTATGTGCAGCCGATAGCTCACTCTTTAATCAGATTTGATGAGCGGGAGATTTGTCTCTTGGTCGAATCTGCCCATCATTGCTAGATGTATGGCTACCTTAAAGGACCACGGTCTCGAAAAATATATGTAAACACATACAAATAAGAAGCATGTTTCCTCCAGAGTAAAATGAGCTGCAAATTACTTTTTTCCTATGTTGCTGTCTTTTACAGTAGGTAGTAGAAATCTGACATTACCGACAGGTTTTGGGCAAGTCCATATCTCTATAGGGGAGTCTCCGCATGGGCTCCCTGAAAAAGATTTACACAAACATGCTGACATGCCTTCCTGCTCACCGTACACTTTTTTTGGCAGATGGACAGAGCAACTGCCATTCACTAAGGCTTCATTCATACCTAAAAACAAAAAACGCAAGCATTTTGCGTGCTTTTTTTCCCCCTCCCGGTGCTCCACTGCGCGCTGCGTTTCTGGTAAAAGCACTGTTCTAAGCGCTTTTCCAGAGTGGTTTTGTAATTCACCCTCTGACGCAAGTCAGGAAGTGAACTTTTTGACCCGGAAAAGAATATGATGTATTTATTCTAAAAAAAACGCAAACGCCGCATAAAGCGGTTTTGTGAGCATTTAGCTCTCTTCCTATACCTTCCATTGAGGCAAAATCACTCCAAAAATGGCACAGGCACCGCTTTGCTGAACGCACGAACCTCGCTGATATAACCTTCTCATAGAGATTCATTGCACAAGTATTTTGTGGGCGATTAAAAAAAAAAAAAAAAAAAAAAAAAAAAAAAAATCGCCCGCACTTACAAAAAAAAAATCCGAAAACGCCCCTGGTGTGAACGAGCCCTTAGTGCTTTTGATAATAAATAAAACCCTGATAACCCCCCATGAGAAGATGGCCTGGTCCAAAACCTGTTTGTTCTGTCAGATTTCTACTACTTACTGTAAGTGATAGCACCATAGAAGGAAAATAATTTATGGATCATTTTATTCCGGATGAAGCATGATACTTATCTGTATATGTTTACATATATTTAAAATGTTAAGATTTTCGTGACAGTGGTCCTTTAAGGCCTCTTTTCCACGGACAGTTGAACTGTGTGCTCAGCAAGCAGTACCCAGGCAGCAGTAAGCAGTTATCTGGCAGCAACAAGCAATTACCAGACAGCAGCAAGCAGTTGTGAGAGTTTGAGAGGCATTTCATTGCTTATCAACTGTCCCTGGAAAAGAGGCCTAACTTTTGTTTTTCTCACAGGTACAATTTAAAGTGAACCAAAGCTGAAGGAAAAAATTTTATACATACCTGGGGCTTCCTCCAGCCCCATCCACCTAGATCGCTCCCATGCCGCCGTCCTCCACTGCCCCCAGCTCCGAGAACCGGGTTTCCACACTTCCGTCAGTCGGACCCAGCCTAGCGTAAGAAAAGTGCGCTGTTTGCGTATTTCTCCAGCAGCCGCTGGAGAGATACGTAGAGGGCGTACTTCTCCTGCGTAGCCTGGCTCCAATGACATCAGTGTTGGGACCCGGTTCTCGTAGCTGCAGGCAGCGGAGGACGGCGGTGTGGGAACGATCCAGGCGGATGGGGCTGGAGGAAGCCCCAGGTATGTATAACATTTTTCCTTATTCATCTCTGGTTACCTTAAGGGCTCGTTTCCACTATAGCGAATCTGCATGCGGTGTCCGCATGCAGATTCGCATAGGCAATGCAAGTGGATGGGGCCGTTTCCACTTGTGCGGCTGCAGGAGCGTTTTTTTGTGCGGCAAAAATCTGCACGGCAGAGCCGTCAGATTTCGCGTGCGAGATGAATGCACGCGAATCGCCGCTAATGCTTTTAATAGGGAAACCGCATGCGGGTTGAGCATGCGGTTTTTGCCACGAAGTCGCATGCGATTTCGCATAGGTATAATATTAATTTACACAGGCAGGGACATGGTTACATTCGCACATACCATTACCTATGCGGAATCGCGGCAAAACCGCATGCGGAATCGCACCCGCATGCTATTTCGCCTGCGGTGAAATGCAAGCGATTCCGCACCGCAACAGTGGAAACGAGCCCTTAACATTGAGGTTGAAACCATGGCTACATACCGTAGACATTGTGCATTGGTCCTGATGGCTTTAGCACTAGTGTGAATGTAGCCTATACATTACAGTACAAATACAGTAAAAAATGATAACACATCCTCATTCAATGGTAAAAAAAATATTTATTGGTATATATTAAAAAAACAAAAACTTTGTTTTTTTCACAGCTTTTACAAGCAACACAAAACAATCTACTATCTGTCCCAAAGCAGGGATCACAAACTACAGTAACAGCTAAACACACACTAAGGTCGGTTTTGGAGGATGGGGGAAGCCAATCAACCTAGAAGTACATTTTTGTTTGGGGGGATGTGGGAGGAAACCGGAGTGCCCGGAGGAAACCCACGCAGACACGGGGAGAACATACAAACTCCATGCAGATAGCGTCCCAACTGGAATTCTGGGACCCCAAGGCTGCAAGGCGTGAGCGCTAACCACCCAGCCACTGTGTCGCCCTGTAACAAACTATATTAATAAGCCTACAAAGAAATACCCTGAAAACTCCTTTTAGAAAAAACAAGAGAATCATTTTAAGAGCACAAAGCTCAATATAAGGTCCAAGACCGGCTCCGATTCCAACCTGCCAGTCAAATATGGAGCAAATTTGCCATTTTTCTGGTTAATACTAAATACCGCCCACTAATCTAGAATACAAATACATTTAAAGATAGAAAACCCCACAAAGACTCCAATGTAATACTGAAGTGAGACAGCAGGCACAAGAGATAGACGCCTCTTATGCCAGCACATGGTTAAAGGGGACCTGAACTCTTGCACAGGACAGAAGGAAAACAGAGAAATGCACTCTGTATGCATTTAGAGAGTTTAGCCTGTGCAATTTCCCCTCATCTGTGACTAATCACAAGTTGTAATTTGATCTCAGATGAGTCAGCTGACTGCCACAGCAGCACAGCTAATTGGTAAACACAGGATGCTAACCCTCTGCTTCCATGAAAGCAGGAAGTAGACGCTGCAGATTTATTGCAGGATTTGTATCAGCTGTAACAAAGAATTTTTTTTCTTTAAAAGGTTATCATGCTGTTGCTTATCTTTTAGAGCAGAGAGGAAGTTCCGAGTTCAGGTCCGCTTTAATTCACCCTGCACCGGGTATCGCACCGCAACGGGCACCGGTATTCCTGTACTGAAACGGGTAAGTGCCAAAATCCAAATCCAGCAGCAGCCATGAGCAATGAGTTGCTAATATTTCCAGCTTGCATGCAAGTATAATGCAAATTGTATGCAGCTCAGGAATCGCCAATCAGACACTATTCCAACTTTCCCCAGCCCAATCCAAACTTCATACAATTTGCAAGATGAAATTAATAGCATCTCACTGACCAGATCTACCAACTATTAGAGCCGGTTCACACTGAAAACACAGAAGTGGATCATATATTTAAAATAGGATCCGGTTCCACCTGTAAAAACAGGGATCGTACACGGATTTGTGTGCCGCAGAAAGAGAGACAACGCAGAGTGCCAACTTGGCACATTTTCCCGGACCGGACGTGTATGCTTCCCTGGGTTAAGCGCCGCCACGATACATGACCCGCCGGCCATTGCTCTGTCCCTTCTAAACAGCTTGGTGGCCATGGGACCTCCAGTGGGCTGCAAATGACCAATGGGAAGCCTCAGTAACCGGGAGAATTCTCATTAGTTCGTGTTGGACCAATGAAAATTCTCCCTGTTGCTAGAGAGAATTGGCTTGCTGCAGCCTATGGAGAGCCATGCTTATGCTGGCCTCTGGACAGGTGGGGCGGGACAGGCAAGCGGCGATGCGTACGGGCGGATGTGATTGATGCAGAAGCGGACACACAACAGATGGGGTGCGGACGCGGAGTGATCGGGTGTAAAAGGTGCGGATGCAGAACAGACGGTACGCATCTAGCTTGTGGATGCGCTTACCGTTTCCTTTCTGGATCTGCTCAAGTGTAAACCGGCCCTTATACAGGTCTATCAATCTAATTTCAGTAATATCGGTCAGGGTGCGCACCATGTGTTATAGGTTAAGTGAAAAATCAGTGTGAGAGTAATCTAAGAGCCCTGAGTTCCTCCAAGTCTGCATCAACTGAAACTTGTTTGTCAATATGGATACACTAGGATTAAGACACATGTCAACTAAACTGCAGCGAATGGCCAAGATAACCAATCACCAAATCTGGGGGGGGGGGGGGGGGGGGGGGAGAATGTGAATAATGCAGCAAGGGGTTAAAGCCCCTTGCATTTCTATTGCTGTTCTGTTTTCCAAACAGAGAATCTCTACCACTTCCTGTTCAGACAGGAAATACGAAAATCCCTGCAAGGGTAAGGTGCGCACACACATCCAAGCTTGATTGACCAATTTTACCATTTCCATGTAGCAGGAAGGCCAACAATTGTTCATACTATGAACAGATTTTATAAAGTAAGCTCTTGGGCCCAATACACAACATGTACTGTTCCCATAGTTCAAGAATTTCCTGCATGTCCAATCTGCTTCTGGTTAAGAAAATGATCGATTTTGAGATCAGAACTGCACAAAATCGATTGCTTTCTCGACTGGAAGCAGATCGGACATGCTGGAAATTATCCAACAGCGGGAAATTACCCATCAATCTGTGACAGGGCAAGTGCATAGTGTATAATAGGCATTATACTACATAGAAGGGGTAAAATTGGCCAATTAATATTGGATGTGTGTAGGTGATAACAGACAGCAACAAATAATGCTTTTTTTTGGTGGGAAAGTGAAGAAAGACGAGATCTAGAATCCCCAAATCACTTATTGCTGTCCCCTCATTTTCTGTCTCCAGGAATGCCAGTTTTTTATTAAGACACTAAGCGCCATGGGAGGGGCCTCCAGAGACAGGAAGTGCAGAGGGGACACAGACAGCAATAAATAGAAGACATTCCTAACCTCTAGTCACTCTCTCCAAAACACAATAACATTCTTTGGAATGGATCTGTAAGAGCTTAAAACGTGATTGGTTGCTCAGTTTTGTTTTTTGGCATCGTTCTCGAATAATACCTAATGTTTCAAGGATTGCAGCAAAAGTTGTTAAAGGACACATCCGAGCATCATAAAAAAAAAAAAATCCACTTACCTGGGGCTTCCCCCAGCCCCTCCCAGCCGTCGTGTGCCCTCGCCACAGCTCGGCTCCCCGCCGGTGGCCCGTGGTCCCCTCTGGAGCAAGATGCCTACTGCGCCAGCGGCTCTCAGAGTCGCACTGACATCAGACTGTACTGCACGGGCGCAGTACAGTCTGGATGACGTCAGTGCAACTCGGTGATCTGCATGGTGAAGTGCAAGCAGATGCTGACCTTGCAAAATCGGCATCTCCCCCGGTGGGGACCGGGAGCCACCAGAGCTGCGGCGAGGGCATAGGACGCCTGCCATGGGCTGGAGGAAGCCCGAGGTAAGTGGATTTTTTATTTTTATGGTGCTCGGACCTTCCCTTTAAGCTCAAATTAACCTGGAAAGTTGGCCACACGAGATATAAGCTAATGAATTATTCAATAGTTAAACTGATACAAACACACAAATCAAGAGAAATTTTTCTCGACTGAGAAATCCTAGTACATTTTGTAGAAATAGGAACATTCAACAAATGCTCAATCAGGTAGAAAGTTGTCCGATCTATACAATTAATTGGTAATAGCAGAAATCAAACAGTGTGTGGCCACCTCAATACAAAGAGAACGATTGGGTTTTAAACGATAACAAGGGATTTCCTAAAGGACCACTATCGCGAAAAAAGTAGGCAGTTAAAAAATGTGACAGATGACAGGTTTTGGGCCAGTCCATCTTTTTAAGGGGGATTCTAGGGGCTTTCTTTGTTTTCAACAGCATTTCCTGAACAACAGTTTAACTGCCAAAATAGCAAGATACCAGCCGGCCTCCCTAATCACTTGCACACTATTATTGTCAGTTAGATTTTGCAACTGGTGTTCAGGAAATGCTGTTGAAAACAAAGAAAGCCCTGAGAATCCCCCTTAAAAAGATGGACTGGCCCAAAACCTGTCATCTGTCACATTTTTTAACTGCCTACTTTTTTCGCGATAGTGGTCCTTAAGGGAGACCTCAGTGATAGGATATGCCAGTGTTGCCAACCTATCTTTTCTGAAGGTCAACTGTATTGCGAGGGATATGGAGGCTGCCAAATTTACTTCCTTTTAAGCAATTTCAGTTACCTAGCTGCCCAGCTGATGCTCTGCCTCTAATACTATTAGCTATAGCCCCTGAACAAGCATGTAGCAGATCAGGCGTTTCTGCATGCTTGTTTCTGGTGTGATTCAGACACTACTGCGACCAAATAGATCAGCAGGGCTGCCAGGCAACTGGTATTGTTTAAAAGGAAATAAACAAGGCAGCCTCCAGATCACTCACTTCAGTTGTCCTTTAATTAGACATTTATATATGGCTTGGGGCCAGTTGGATGCAGTTGAGGCACTGGTTATATGCAAGTAGCCCCAGACCATGCATAGCTTATGCCTGACGCACACGAAAATTGGGAAAACCCCTGGGAAATTTCCCATTGTTTGATAATTCCCAGCATGTCTGATCTGCTTCCGATCGAGAAAGTGATCAGTTTTATGCAGCACTGATCGCAAAATCGATCCCTTTCTTGATCGGAAGCAGATTGGACATGCTGGAAATTATTGGATAGAAATTCATCGTCAATCTGACCGGTAAATTGCACGGTGTGTACCAGCCCTAATGCCTGGTACACACGATGAGACTTTCTGGTAGATTTATCGTCAGATCAGATATTCCCAACACGTCCGATCTGATTTCTGATCAATTTTCCATTCGTTTTTATAGAAAAATCGATCGGCAATCAGATCGAACATGTTGGAAATAATCGATATGACAGGAAATCTGCCAGAAAATCTCATCATCGTGTGTACAAGGCATGCCTGTTCCACACCATGCAAATTCCCGCCAGATAGATGGGTCAAATTGATTATTTCCGACAGGTCTGATCTGATTTTTGATCGATTTTCTGATTAGGTCTATACGAAATCGATCAGGAAATTGATTGGACCTGTCTGAATTAATCGATTTGACCCATCTATCTCACAGGAAAATTGCATGGTGTATACCAAGCAATATAATGCTAGGTACACATGATGCAATTTTATGACAGATTTTACTGTCAGATCGATTATTTCCAACATGTCCGATCTGATTTTTCATAGAAGTGAACTGAAAAATCAAAAATCGATCGGAAGTCAGATCAGACATGTTGTAAATAATCGATCGGACAGTAAAATCTGTCAGAAAACTGCAGTGTGTACCGAGCATAAAAGTTGCCACTGGCCAATCAGCATTGTGATCGTTATCAACCTTGTCCAATGAGTTTTATTTACTCTTTAAAAGCCTCCACCATGTACAAAAAGGGGCACATTTTCAATTTGATCAAAGAACCAGCAGCACTTATCTGTGACACCATTATAAACGGCATACAGTCTCACATAGCCAGTGTTAAGCAGCCCATACACTCAGCCGATTTTCTGGCCGACCGATCGATCCCGATCGATCGATTGCAAATCGGTTGGCCAATCGACCGATCGATGGCCGATTTCGATGGATTTCCATCGAACTTGCAGGGTGGAAAATTTAGGTCGATCTGATGAGATTGCTTATCAGTTTGCATTGGCCTTAATGGAAATCTGATGGCAAAAAAATGCCATCAGATCGAATTTCAATAGATTTCAAACTGAAATCTATTGGAATTCTATCCTGGTAAAAAATGTTCTAAAAACGCATCAGATAGATCATCAGATGCATTTCTTATCTATCTGCTGCCAATCTGACGAGTGTATGGGCACCTTTAAGGTGGCCACTAACGATACAATTTGCTAAGCTATTGTTTACGAACTATTACCTGTATGAACGATTGTCGATTGGAAATGATCGTTTGGGACCACTAATTAATAAAAATCTAACCAATCCAATCAGATTGATGGGATCGATCCGAAAATCGGATCGATTTCATTAACCTGATCGGATTGGGTAGATTTTTGTCCATTAGTGGTCCCAAACGATAACTCATATGAATAATTGCTTGTAAACGATAATTCGGCAAATTGTATGGTTAGTGGCATAGTAGACACATCCAATTTTGATTTGATTTGGCCAATTTTACCACCACCTTGTAGTATAAGGATCAACAGATAATGAATACTCTAAACAAATTGTTTAGATAAAGCCTCATACTACATGGAGGTGGTAAAATCGGTCAGTGATTGCCCAATCGTAATTGAAAGTGTGTACCAGGCTTAACAGATTTTTAATACTATAAACAGATTGTAAATACCGCAGTGAAGTAGTAAGATTAGCCAATCAAAATTATATATGTAAGCGCACCCTTTATACTGATGCACACCTTCAATTTTGATCGGACAATCATTGACCAATTTTACCAAACCCGTGTAGCATGAGCTTCAAGTACACAATCTACTCATAGTATCCAAATCTGTTGGTCCTCATGCTACATGGAGGTGGTAGAATTGCCCAGCGATTGGCCAATCAAAACTGGATGTGTGTACTCGGCTTAACAGTGGATGTGAATTTCCCCATGAGGTTACAAGACCAAAATAAAAACAAAACAGGGAGAGTGCAATTTTACACCAACATGGTCACAGCAAGAAAACAATGGTTACAGCCTGCAGTGAACTGTAAAGCATTTCAAACTTATTCGCTTCACCAAATTGAAGGCTTTTTATTGCAGTTTGTGTCCCTGCTGGACTTTTCTCTTGTGTCCCTTCCTTTGTCACTTATGACAGAAACAGGAAGTGGAAAATCTCTTTACTATGAACACAAACTGCAATAAAAATCTCAAGATTCTAACCCTATATTGTATTGTAAACACAGGAAAAAGAAAATTTGGGTTAAGTTTTAAGCTCCAGTTAGTACCCCTTTAAATCATTTCTGCATCTTCCATAGAGTGCAATGCATTTCCACATCTCAAAAGTCAAAAAATTTCAATTTTTCTTCAATAATCAAAACTAGTGATGGAGCAGCGGCAATACTGCCCCACCATGAGTGCTCCGTTCAACATTGCCTTCAAATGGCAGAGACTTCGTGCTCTGGCCTGTCGCGCATGGGTTTGTCCTCCTCTGGCCTGTCAGGCAGTGTGCCACTCTTGCTCTCAGATGGCAGAGGACTGCTGTCTGGTTTGTCAGGCATGGAGTCGCCCTCTGGTTTGTCAGGCATGGGGGCGCTCTCTGGCCTGTCGCACATGGGTTTGTCGTCCTCTGGCCTGTCAGGCAGTGTGCCATTCTCTCTCTGAGATGGCAGAGGACTGCTGTCTGGTTTGTCAGGCATGGAGTCACCCTCTGGTTTGTCAGGCATGGGGGCGCTCTCCTCTGGCCTGTCGGGTACGGGGTCGCTTGCTCTCTGAGATGGCAAAGGACTGCTGTCTGGATTATCAGAAATGGGATCGCTCTCTGGCCTGTTGGGCACAGGGTCGCTCTCCTCTGGCCTGTCTGGCAGTGTGTCACTGTCTTTTTGAAATGGCAGAGGACTGCTGTCTGGTTTGTCAGGAATGGGGTCGCACTCGCTCTCCTCTGGCCTGTCGGGAACGGGGTCGCCCCCCTCTGGCCTGTCGGGAACTGGGTCGCTCTCCTCTGCCCTGTCGGGCACTGGGTCGCTCTCCTCTGCCCTGTCGGGCACTGGGTCGCTCTCCTCTGCCCTGTCGGGCACTGGGTCGCTCTCCTCTGCCCTGTCGGGCACTGGGTCGCTCTCCTCTGCCCTGTCGGGCACTGGGTTGCTCTCCTCTGCCCTGTCGGGCACTGGGTCGCTCTCCTCTGCCCTGTCGGGCACTGGGTCCCTCTCCTCTAGCCTGTCGGGCACTGGGTCGCTCTCCTCTAGCCTGTCGGGCACTGGGTCGCTCTCCTCTAGCCTGTCGGGCACTGGGTCGCTCTCCTCTAGCCTGTCGGGCACTGGGTCGCTCTCCTCTTGCCTGTCGGGCATGGGGTGGCTCTCCGTCTGAGATTGCAGAGGACTGCTCTCTGGTTGGTCAGGCACAGGGTCACTCTCTTGTGGGTTGGCCACGGGGTCGCTCTCTGGCCTGTCGTGCATGGGTTTCTCCTCCTCTGGCCTGTCGGACAGTGTGTCAGTGTCACTCTCTCTCTGAGATGGCAGAGGACTGCTCTCTGGTTTGTCGGGCACAGGGTCGCTCTCTTGCGGGTTGGCCACAGGGTCGCTCTCTGGCCTGTCGGCCACAGGGTCACTATCCAGCAAAGGATCACTTTCTGGCCTACGGTCCTCAAGAGACAGTTTGGCCATCTCAGTAGCACAATCAATATTGTTTTTCTTTATAACACTTTTGCTGCCATGTTCATTCAGGATCCTCCAAGAGATCCTGTTCAGGTTGTTTAAGAATGCAACCTTTTGGGTGTTTTTAAGAATTGGAATGAACTCCTTGTAGTGTTTTTCCACATAGTGCAATTTATGCTCTACATCGGTAATGTGAGCAAGTGTGCTCCTCAAATCTCCCTCTACATCACACAGCTGACAAGTGTACTTGTAAGAAGAGTCCAGCTGCTCCTCCACAAAGTACTCCAAGCCCAGAATAGACTCCTCCTTCACAAAGGCCCCCAGGAAGCGCTCAAGGCTGATATTGGCTAATTCGGTCACTTTCTCAGGCTCAGTGACCTCCAGCTTTAGTATATGGTCAGCCCCCATGAAATGGTCATAGAGAGTCTCAAGTGTGCAGAATTTCACTTCGCAGACTTGACAGTACTGCGGTTTCATTTGCTGTTTTTTGTTACCGTCCTCAAACACATGGATCTTGGGCGGGGCTGGCTCATTACCGTCAGTTATCGTTAGCTGGATGTCTTTGCGTCCATATTTTTCATAGAGCTCATAGCAGGTCAACATCAAAGATCTGACATAGCCAATGTTTTTCAAGGATATTCTTGAGGACATCTCTGGGTGATGCCGCCTGATGTAAAGTGCCAGGTGGCTGTAACATATGATGTGCTTGGTTATTTCTAGGAAGTCCCCTTCCACGTCACACAACTGACAGGCGTACCTGAAGGTTTTATAGTCTAGTCGCTCCTGCACTATGTACTCCAAGCCCAAGAGTGGGTCGTTCTTTGCGAGGGTGTCGATGAAGAGCTTCAGGTTGCCCAATTCCCTCAAGAGCTCAGGTTCTGTAAGCCTCACATTGATCCTATGTCGAATGTCCATGTAGTGGCTGGTCATCTCTATAAAAGAATCGTTGATCACCCCACAGAGAACACAGACATGCTCCGTTCTAACATCTACTAAGAAGCTGTACTGCGGGTCAGTTTTATCATCAATATCCACAGCAGTCACTTTAGTGGCCACTTTAGTTTGGACAGCCCCATCAAAAGGCTTTACCTGGATAGCTTTGCGGCCGTACTTGGTAGCGATTTTCTCGGCCACTCCCCTCAGAGTACGGCTGTAGGTATACCTGCTGGAGAACTCGTCCCTCACCCGGAACCTGCTGTGATGCCTGTTAATGTAGTTCTCAATATGGGCCACACTCAGGAGATGGGTCACAATATGCATCAACTCTCCCGCCACATCACACATCTGGCACGAGTACTTGAAGGATATAGCATCCACCTGCTCCTCCAAAATGTACTGCAAGCCAAGCATTGGTTCATTCTTTGCACAGTTCTCCACAAAATAGTGTAATCTCACCATCTCATTCCTCAACTCAGGCTTAGTAAGTTTGAGCATGCGCCAGTGCTTGTTTCCCATGAAATGGTAGGCAAAGTCCACCACTGAACAGTAGAATGAGCCACAGGATCGACACTCACGCCACTCCTTATTGTCTATCGAAAAGGGGGGTTTGGAATGGAACTCGGTGGTCATATCCCTCACCCTGACACGGGCTGAGAAAGTTATTCCAGACATTTTTACCATGCTCTTCTTGCGACCGTACTCCTCATGAGTCTTGATGGCTACAGCGGTCAAAGCTCTGATGTAAACCTCCCTGTCTTTGTAGTTCTCAGGATCAGGTAGCTCCTCCGGATGATGCTTCTCAAGGAAGGCCACCACGTGGTTCACATGGGTGATATGAAGCAGGATGGCCAGCAGGTCCCCTTGCTCATCGCACAGCTGGCAGGTGTGAAGGGTGGTTGTGCAGGGCAGATGCTCCTCCACCACATACTCCATGCCCAGCAGGGGGAGGTCTTTCATGTGCGTGTCCATGAAGTACTGAAGCTTGCTCAAGCTCTTCAGAGTCATGGGGGACGTCTCCTCCAGCTTGTCCCTGTGCTTGCCCCCCATGACATGGCTGTGGAGCAGAGTGAGGGAGGCACATGTTACTCGGCACAGGGCGCAGCGCATGCTCCTCTTCAAGTCCTTCCCTTCGTGGAAGCAGGTCAGCTTTTTGCGGGCCAGCGCGGGGTAAAATCGCTTGACCTCGGGGGCTGCAGCGGCGCCCTCTGGCTCTGCGATTTTGATCGACTGGCGACCATATCGCTTTTGGATCTTGAAGGCTCTCCATCTCAGGGCGTTGAGGTATTCCTCCCTCTTCCAGAAGCCATCTTCTGAGACGGTCAGCACGCTGTGGTACTTGTTGATGTAGGTGGCCATGTGGGTCTCCCCGATGATGTGCATGACGGTATGGTAGATGTCGCCCTGGAAGTCGCACAGCTGGCAGGTGTAGCCGTAGGAGCCGGAGTCCAGGAGCTCCTCCACAATACACTCCAAGCCCAGGGCAGGCTCTGCCTTCAGGTAGGTGTTCAGCAGGTTCTGCAGCCTGAGGATGTTCTTGATCTGGTAGGGAGCCTCGTTGAACACCGACATCTTGTGCTTCTCGCTCCGGACCAGATGGTCCACGAACTCCTCGGTGGATTCGAAGGCATAGCTGCACAAGCGGCAGTCCCACGTGCAGCGCCTGTTGAACGCCATGGCCGCGTCCGAAACGTTGGCAGCCAACGGACCTCCCGACTTTTATCAACTCTCAGCAGCGGTGCTTCGGCGCGCGCGTCTCTCTGATCTCTACTACTACTGACTCTGCTGCTCCAGAGCAGTCCAACCCGACCAACTAAGCCGCGCCTAGGCTCATCATGGGGCAATCCCCCCCAGCTGTTAACCCTTCCCTCCCCCTGCAGTTTGGGAGAGGTGAAGCAAGAGGGAGGGGAACAATGGGGGGAGGGAAATTTAAAATAAGAGACAATTGTTTTACCCCCTCACCCCACTCTGTCTTTATTTACACCTGAAAGGACAAGTTTTTGGTACTATTGAAACTCCCTGTTGCAGTTTGATGACAAAGCAAGCAAGGATTGGATCAGTGGCCATACATCTGTAGATTTGGTAATTATCACCGATTAAAATGAAAATCGGTGCCACCAAAAGCATGTCCGATTGACTATTCAACCAATTTTGGGTCAAAATTGGTTCCATGCCTTTAAATCCCAGCCGACAGGCTTGCCTGGCAGTTACGGCTTTTCACACTGTGTTTGTGGCGTTACATCATAACGGACAATACAATTGCCTCCCCAAGCTATGCGATTGGATGTGTACGATACGGTCACATTGGCACATCAGCGGTGCGGCAGGTTCCATCAAAATAACGAGCTGCATGCACTGCATTTATATAGTGCAATGTGTGCATTTTCAGTGGCAGTGAAGCATACTTTCAATGGTACCATATGCTTCACTGTAGGGTGGCATCACACTTGTAATGTGCAATGTGACTTTTCAGCGCTGTTGGGTTGCAATCTCAACATGCATAGTAAGAAAGGAGCCGAAAGAAGGCCACACACGTTACAATTTTTTTATTTTAATTAAATTTGACCAATCCGATCCAATTTTTTGGTTAAGTGGAAGTTTGGAAGAAATTGTTTGATTGAGCACACACACACACATGTTTGAAATTGCCACACGCTTGGGAATAAAAGATTGGGTACTTATCCGTTAGCCGGGCGCATCCGGCAGGTGGCGACAAAACTCCACCAGAGTTACATCTTTCCCTACTATCCATGGTGGCCTGGAGGGGGAATAGTAATTAGCGCCACCTGCCGGATGCGCCCGGCTAACGGATAAGTACCAAAGATTGTAAACGTCTAAAAAGTTGGTTGGTTAGAGCACCCTCCTGCATGGCAACCTTTCACTCAATAATCGATTTTTAGGGCTCAGTCCCACTAAGAGCAATTCGCTTTTTTTTAAGCGCTGGTGATTTTGAATATCGCCTTCAAAGCGCTAGTGCGGTGATGCTCAATGTGAGTGTTCTCACATGAGCGATGCGCTTTCTATTGAATCATTGCACCATTTTCTGAGCATTTGTGATTCAATAGAAAATATAAGCAAATCGCAAAGTGCTTGAAAAAGCACTTATGAGTTGCGATTTTCTGAGCACTTTTATGAATAAATACATCGCATTTATTAATTTCCGGATCAAAGAGTTCAGTAAAAAAAAGCATCGCTCCACAAAAGCGCTTAGAAGAAAAAAGTGCTAACCAAATCGCTCAGCACTTGCGCTAGCAATTTGCAATGTGAACAAGGGACAAGGCCTTAGGGCTTTATCACGCTAAGGGGTTGAGTCACAAAAGTGTGATAATGCTTATCATGCCCGTGCTAGCGTTTGCGCGTGAATTTTCACACGCAAACGTTTTTGCACATAAATGCAAATTTTCACGTAAAAACATTTGCGCGTGAAAATTCGCATTTGCGCGTGTAAACCGGTACACATGTTATAACGGGTTATGCCGCGGGCGTGATAACCATTATCACGCTTTTGTGCACCAAGCCCTAAGAGCGTTTTCCCTTTTTTTAAAGTGCTGGTGATTTTGAAAATTGCCTTAAAAGTGCTTCTGCAATGATGCTCTATGGCCTAGTGCACACCAGAGCGGTTCTGCTGCGGTTTGCGATCCGCTTGCAGGTGCGGATCCGCTAGGGTAATGTATTTCAATGGGCTGGTGCACACCAGAGCGGGAGGCGTTTTGCAGAAACGCATACTCCCGGGCTGCTGCAGATTTTGGATTGCGGATGCGTTTCTGCCTCAATGTTAAGTATAGGAAAAACGCAAACCGCTCTGAAAAACGGCACTTCAGAGCGGTTTGCCAGGCGTTTTTGTTACAGTAGCTGTTCAGTAACAGCTTTACTGTAACAATACATTAAATTTACTACACCAAAACCGCTACACAAAACCTCAAAACGCTACAGAAAAATAAGAAAAAGCGTTTCAAAATCTGCTAGCATTTTGCGGATCTGCTAGCGGTTTTTGGTGTGCACCAGGCCTATGTGAGTTTTCTCACATGAGCAATGAACTTTCTATCCAATCGCAAACACGGCTCCTGCACCATTATCAGAGTGTTTGCAATTCAATAGAAAGGATAGGAAAATCGCTAAGCGCTTGAAAAAGCGCTTTGAAAAGCGATTTCCAGAGCACTTTAAGGCCTCTTTCACAGTGCGACGTTAAAGTCGCACGTTAGAAAATTTTATAATGCAGACTAACGCACAGCAATACTAAGTCTGTGCGACATTCACAGTGCACACGTTGCGTTGTGTGTAACGTATAGCAATATTTAGCAAATGCTGTATCAGAATCAGAAACTTTATTTTGCCAAGAACGACTGGGTCGTGCCCAGAATTGGGCTTGGCGCGTACAGGGTACTGAAACACAATATAGTTACAAATACAGTATGCTGTGCGTTTAGCAATACATTTGCTGCGTTATGTGTGTTGCACATGCTCAGTAAGGTTTTTTTTTTTAAATGTAACGCATGCACCGTTTTCATTCCATCACTGTGCGATGAAAACGGCGCACCAAATACAGGGCTAAGTAGCGTCCAAGTCATAGTGTTTCAATGCGTTGCATTAGGGGCACGTTATGCGACCTTAACGTCGCATCAAACACAACGTCCCACTGTGAAAGAGGCCTTAATGAATAAATACATTGTATTTATTCATTTCCGTGGGGCAAAAAAACATCGCTACTTAAAAACGCTTTTCTAAGCGCAAATCGCTCTGAAAGTACGTAGAAAAGCTCTTTCAAAATATCGCTCAACAAATTGCTCTGCATTTGCGATAGCTCTGGCGATTTATAATGTGAATAAGGCCTCAATAATTTTACATTTTCATAGAACTATATTTCCCACTGTGACATCTATCACCGTTTTCCATCTCTGTACATCTATCAATGTCTCATGCGATCTTCATTTGCTGTTTAGCATTACAATTGCCACTGAACACCAAACTGCTACTTACAATGCATGTAGCACACTTTATTTTGCTACAAACACTCAATGACTTCTGGTTACATTTACACACATACACTTTCATTATGCCATCCTTTTTGTTGTTTATACAAACAACAAATAAAGTTTGGTATGTACTGAATAATTACATACAATTTCCTCTGGGTGAATACAATGTGACAATTGATCACACAACATACAATTCTTGGTAAATTTGGTCAGAATTTTCCAATACTCAAAAATTCGAGAAACACAGGAAATGTGATCAGATTTCTTGAAAACGAAAAAGAAAAGGATAGATTTTTTAGATTGGTTCAACCGATTGTGCTGATCAAAACTGGGGTAAAATCGAAGAGAAAATTGTAACGTGTGTGTATCTGGTGGCCAGTGTATGGCCACCTTAACAATAAAACTTCAGACAGACTTGTGCCGAAATCTCATGAAATATCTAGTGGTGTAAAGGGTACATACACACATCCAATTTTGATTGGCCAATGATTGGCTAATTTTACCACCTCCATATAGTATGGGAGTTAACCTATACAATCCGCTCATAGGCCCGGTGCACACCAAAACCCGCTAGCAGATCCGCAAAATGCTAGCTTTTTTAGCTGCGTTTTTTCTTATTATTTTGAAGCATTTTGCTAGCGTTTTGCGGTTTTGTGCTGCGGTTTTTGGTACAGCAGATTACAGATATTGTTACAGTAAAGCTGTTACTGAACAGCTTCTGTAACATACAAGTCCGCTTGGAATTGCACACCACTGTCGAGGTGCTGGATCGTAATAGTATACAAAAAACATCCAGATGATCCGCACACTCTGAATGAACCAAGTTCAATGTTTTATTTTAAGTAAAGTGACACATAAACATTGAACTTGGTTCATTCAGAGTGTGCGGATCATCTGGATGTTTTTTGGCTTCTGTAACAAAAACGCCTGGCAAACCGCTCTGATGTAGCATTTTTCAGAGCGGTTTGCGTTTTTCCTATACGCAATCTAAAATCTGCAGCAGCCCGGGAGTATGCGTTTTTGCAAAACGCCTCCCGCTCTGGTGTGCACCACCCCATTGTAATACATTACCCAAGCATTTCCACATCCGCAATCGGATCTGAAAACGCTGCCGAACCGCTCTGGTGTGCACTAGGCCATAGTATTCATAAACTGTTGACCCTCATACTATATGGAGGTGGTAAAATTGGCCAAACATTGGCCAATGAAAATTGGATGTGTGTATGCACCCTTAGGGGCCATTTCCACTATTGCGAATTCACATGCGTTTTTCGCATGCAAATTCGCATAGCAATACAAGTGAATGGGACTGTTTCCACTTGTCAGTTTTCATTAGCGTTTTTCTGTGCAGGATTTTTCTGCATGGTAGACCCTGCAGAATTCGCCTGCGTGTGGAATGCAGGCGAATCGCAGGCAATGTATTTAATAGGGAAATCGCATGCGTTTTTTGCATGCGTTTTTTCCCGCGATTTCGCATTGAAAGTAATGTAAATTGACACAGGCAGTGACATGGTTAAAATCGCATATACCCTGCCTATGCGAAATCGTGGCAAAAAACGCATGCGGAATCGCATCCGCATGCGATTTTGTCAGCGGTGATATGCGGCGATTCCGCACCGCAATAGTGGAAACGGGCCCTCAGGATTCCTTTGCGTTTCTCTGTGCAGAAAAAATTTGCATGTCAGAGCCATCAGAATTCGCATATCGCATACCGCTATGCGAATCGCATACAATGTATTAAATAGGAAATTCGCATGAGGTTTGGGTATGCGAATTTTCATGCGAATTCGCATAGAAACAATGGAAAAGCACACCAGCTTTGCCATGGTTAAATTCGCATACATCGTCATCCATGCGAATTTTTACCGCGGCGATTCGCACCGCACAAGTGGAAATGCAGCCTTAAGGCTCATACACACATCAGACCATAGTCTTTGGAAAATGAAAGATCACAGACCAATTTTACCCCATTCCATGTAGTATGAGAGCCATAACTTCACAGTCTATTCTATGGAGCTGGACTCCCCATCAGAAAAAAAAGCATGCAGCGTTTTGGGGGCGATTGTGCTGTGATTTTCGGTCTATTGAACGGAAATCAATAGCGCAAATCACAAGATTTTGTCTGCAGATCGCGATCGCGGTGCTGAACGCAATTGCGGGCAAAGCGCAGAGTATGAACCCGGCCTTTACAACTGCTCACTGCTGCCTGGTAACTGCTTGCTGAGCACACAGTTCAACTGCCCGTGTGAAAGGTCTCTGAGGGCTTGTTCACATCTAGGGGCGTTTGGCACTTTTTCAAGCGCAGGTGATTTTCAAAATCGCCTTAAAAACGCTTGTGCAATGATTCCCTATGAGAGAGTTCACATCTGAGCAGTTCATTTCTGATCCGCTCAGGAAAGCGCTGCATGGACCATTTTTTTAGGCGATTTTGCTTCAATGGAAGGTATAGGAAAAATGCAAGACTCCCAAAATTGCTTTGTGCAGCGATTCTGTTTGCGTTTTTAAGAATAAATACATTGTACTTGCGTCAGGGAGTGAACTTAAAAATTACTCTGAAAAAGCGCTTTTAAAAAAAACAGCGCCTGGAGGCACAAAATCGCAATCGTGCACAAAATCGCAAAACGCTTGCGATTTTATATTTTAGATGTGAACAAGGCCTAAAGGAGGCCATACACTGGCAGATGGCCACCAGATTCAACCAATAGATCTCTCAAAATGAAATCTTGCCCAGGACAGAAGTAGGGGCCCGTTTCCACTCGTGCCGCACGCGTCTGCGAGACGCGCGGCGGCACTTCCGGGTCTGCGAGTACGCGGACGAATCCCATCAGCCGTACCATGCACGGTTATGGGATTCGCAGCGTCCCGCACAACTTTGGATGGAAATGCCGGCCGAATCACTAGCGCAAGCGATACGGCCAGCGGCGCTATTACTCCCTATGGCAGAGTTTTCCCGCGCGATCTGTCTGCGGGGAAACTCTGCGGATTTAGTGCTGAAAACGCGCAAGTAAAAACGGGCCCTAAAACATAGGGAAATGTGTTTAGAGAGTTTAGCCTGTCTAATTCCCCTTCATGTTTGACTAATCACAAGTTGTAATTTGATCCCTCAGCAGTGTCAGCTGACTTCCATGGCAAAGCAGCTAATTTGAAAACACAGGATCTGCTTTCATGAAAGCAGGAAGTAGACACCCTGCAGATTTATTGCAGGATTTGTATCAGCTGCAACAAAGAAATGTTTTTTATTTAAAGGTTGTTATGCTGTTGCTTATCTTTTAGTGCAGAGAGGAAGTTCTGACTAGTGATGGTGAAGTAGTTGCAAATAACTTCAAGTTGATGCAAATTTTTAGGCAAATTTATGCAGCTTAAAAATGAACCAATCAAATTTTTGCTGAGGTAAAAATCGGTTGGTTCATTTTCAAGATGCATAAATTTTCATACATTTGCCAATAGGCGTGAAGTGCTAGGGGCGGAGATTGCAGAGGATCACGCGCCACTATGGCCACTGAGGCCTAGTGCACGCCAGAGCGGTTCTGCTGCGGTTTGTGATCCGCTTGCGGGTGCGGATACGCTTGGGTAATGTATTTCAATGGGCTGGTGCACACCAGAGCGGGAGGCGTTTTGCAGAAACGCATACTCCCGGGCTGCTGCAGATTTTGGATTGCGGAGGCGTTTCTGCCTCAATGTTAAGTATAGGAAATACGCAAACCGCTCTGAAAAACGACACTTCAGAGCGGTTTGCCAGGCGGTTTTTGTTACAGTAGCTGTTCAGTAACAGCTTTACTGTAACAATACATGAAATCTACTACACCAAAAACACTTCACAAAACCGCAAAATGCTAGCTGAAACGCTACAGAAAAAGAAGAAAAAGCGTTTAAAATCTGTTAGCATTTTGCGGATCTGCTAGCGGGTTTTGGTGTGCACCGGGCCTAATTGTCCAATTTTTTTTAGACAATCTTACAATTTCTATCTAATATAAGGGATGGCCTAAATTATCAATTCAAAATATTCACTCAGTTTACCTGTATACTACATATATTTGGTAACATTGGATGAAAAAAAAAATTCGTTCATTACTGGCCACCTTTAGAGGACAACTGTAGTGAGAGATATATGGAGGTTGACATATTTGCTTTCCTTATAAACAATACCAGTTGCCTGGCAGCTCTGCTGGTCTATTTGGCTGCAGTAGTGTCTGAATCAGACTAGAAACAAGCATGCAGCTAATCTTGTCAGATCTGACACTGTCAGAAAGCTCTGATCTGCTGCATGCTTGTTCAGGGTCTATGGCTAAAAGTATTAGGGGCAGAGAATCAGCAGGATTCTATTATTGCTACACACTAGACATAGATTTTTAATAGATTTCAGCATTAAATCTATTGAAAATCTAACCTGCGTTGAAAAGTGCAAAGCTATGGATTGTCAATCTGCCAACCCGCTGCCTTTTGATCGTTATCCTACATCTGGTGTGATCGATCAATTTTGGCTGAAAATCAATTGGACGATCGATCAGGCCGCCCTCGGAATCAATGTCTAGCAGATTCGATCAGAGTGGTCAAATCTGCCAGATATTGATGGGAAAAATCGGTAAGTGTATGACCACCTTTAAGGTAGCCATACACTGCAGTTTTGGGGGGCCAATTAGATGGAGCCCCTGAAGAGTTGCCATAGCGACGAAACGCGTAGGGCGGAGCTACGGAGCGGCGCAACGTATGACATCACTGGACGCGGTGATTGGTCGGCGTGCGGACACTGTTTGACTGAAGCGGCGGCTTCTCCCGGGTTGCCAGCTGGGGTAATGCTTTGCTAGCTGGTCTATTGAGCCCATACAGCTGTGTGTTTTCCCAGCTTGACGGAGCCGCCCGCCTGTATTTATTTTAGGCACTGCCTTGTTTTTAACTATTTTAATAAATGCGGGACAAATCCCTCCGCGCGGATCGATTCCCGCTCGTCCCCGCCGGCGGTCCTTATCAGCCGCTCGATTCCCTGCCATTGTCCCCCGGCGGGAATCGAGCGGGCGCGGGTCGAGCGGCTTGATCGGGCCAGCTGAATATTATCAGCTGGCCGGATCAGCTGGTCGATACACGGTACAGAAACGTACCGTGTATCCCCAGCATAATACCTCCTTTTTTCTGTCTTAAAGCTATTTCACAAATAGTGAAGGAGCGCTCCACCGTTCACTGGACTGGTGTTTACTAGCCTCTATAATCATTTGCATTGTAATTTTATTCTTGTGAGCGCTTACATACAAATTATTATTTATTTTTTTTTACTGCCCAATTAGATGTTGGACCAGACAAAAATGTCTAATTGATCATACATTGTAGTGAATTTATGTAATTGCAATCGATATTACGATCAAACCAATGTTGGGTTTTGGTTGGTCCCCTGTAAATTCAATCATAATATCGATCTGTATTACTTGAAAGCAAAATTGTATAGTGTATGTCCAGCTTTAGGCCCCATCTACACGATACAATTTTCCGTCAGATCGACGGAGCTATTAGATCATTTCCAACGGGTTCGATCGGAACCCAATCGATTTTGTGATCGATTTTGGATACTTATCAATGCAAAATCGATTGCAAAGTCATTCGGAAACAATGTGGACATCTATACACGTTGCAATTTCTTATCAGATCACTGGTCGATCTGATGGAAAATTGTACCATGTAGATGGGGCATTATGCTAGGTACACACTATGAGATTTTTTGCCAAATTTACTGTCAGATCGATTATTTCTAACAATTCCAATCTTATTTCCGACTCTTTTCCACTCACTTCTATCGGAAATCAGATCGGACATGTTGGAAATGATCGATCTGACAGTAAATCTGCCAGAAAATCTCATAGTGTGTACCTAGCATTAGTCCGGGTTTGTGTCTAAAGCCGGGTCTACACGGCACGATGTGTCTTTTAAGATCCGACAGGTCCGATCTCGCCGCGGCCGATTCCCCGCGAGCGAACAATAGCGGGGAATCGAGCAAAAGATAAGCGGCGCCGGCAGGGACGAGGGGGATCGAATCCAACGCAGGAGCGGGGACACGGCGGGTACGCTCGGGGATGCGGCAGAGTCGATCGGGCGGCTAATCGAGCCGCCGGATCGCTCCATGTAGACCCGGCTTTAGTTAAAAACAAGATGTTTTGAATCAGATTTGATTCAAAACGTCTTGCTTTTACTGATGGCTACACTGTACAATACCCTAGTAAAAAACAAAACTCTTTAACGAGACCCTCCTCCACCCACATTCAGCTGCTTTGAGATGTAAACATCTTGATAGCATCTGTGTGACAATGGAATGCAAACTGTGACATCAGCACTGTGTAGATACAGATTCCATACCTTGTATTTGCAGGAGCACAGGTATCTGCAAAGTCCACAAACCAAAGTCCCACCCAGCAACACAGTGCCAGCTCCACTACAATTCAGGAAAACTCCAATTTCTTTGCTTGTTAGGGCCCCCTATAATTGGCTCTAGACTACGATACATACACGATACATAAATAGACATACAACTATGGTAGAGATTAGATTGTGAGCTCCTCTGAGGGACAGTTCTGCTGGGAATACACGGTACTCGATTGAGCCATTAGATGGCTCGATTGATCATTTCCGACATGTCCGATCACCCGCTGGATCGATTGCGCGCTCGATACCGCATGGGGGACAATGGAAAAAGATAAGGAAAACGAGCAGAAGATAAGAGAATCGCCCGCGGGGATGAGCGGGGAATCGATTAGGCGGCAATACCGTGTATTCCTGGCATAAGTGACAAGAAAATACAGTGGCTTGCAAAAGTATTCGGCCCCCTTGAAGTTTTTCACATTTTGTCACATTACTGCCACAAACATGAATCTATTTTATTGGAATTCCATGTGAAAGACCAATACAAAGTGGTGTACATGTGAGAAGTAGAAGGAAAATCATACATGAATCCATACATTATTTTTTACAAATAAATAACTGCAAAGTGGGATGTGCGTAATTATTCAGCCCCCTGAGTCGATACTTTGTAGAACCACCTTTTGCTGCAATTACAGCTGCCAGTCTTTTAGGGTATGTCTCTACCAGCTTTGCACATCTAGAGACTGAAATCCTTGCCCATTCTTCTTTGCAAAACAGCTCCAGCTCAGTCAGATTAGATGGACAGCGTTTGTGAACAGCAGTTTTCAGATCTTGCCACAGATTCTCGATTGTATTTAGATCTGGACTTTGACTGGGCCATTCTAACACATAGATATGTTTTGTTTTAAACCATTCCATTGTTGCCCTGGCTTTATGTTTAGGGTCATTGTCCTGCTGGAAGGTGAACCTCCGCCCCAGTCTTAAGTCTGTTGCAGGCTCCAAGAAGTTTTCTTCAAATATTACCCTGTATTTGGCTCCATCCATCTTCCAGAATCGATCACAAAAAGAAACGTATTGTGTGTTCCCAGCAAGAACTGTATACAGTATACAGTACTGTACAAATAAGCAGCCTGGGGAAAAGGAGGAATAATGTGAACATAAAAGAGAATTCAGTGTTACCACTTACACTTTTTAATCACCGATAAAAGTATCACAGTTCTCCCACGAGTTTGTACAAAATCCCGGGTATCTCTCCCCTAGTGGGGATGCTCCTGGTAGCGTGTGGAGTACAGGCTACTTTCACTTGTAGTGCAGATCAGAGGGGGCCTACTCACTGCAAAACTAAGGAGAGTGGAGAGGAGAGTTCTAAGTCCAGCCAGCAGTAGTATTGGAGCCACTCGCATTACAGATGCAAGTAGCCTATTATGATTGGCTGCATTTTGAAGAGACGCTTCATGATTAGTTCAAGTGTGAGCAGAAAGTTTTGCAGGACACCTGCTGCAAATGCCGCCCACAGAGGTATCGGAGCCACTCACAGGAAGCGAGTGGCTACCTCTATTCAGTGACGGCTGCAAATGTTAAAGAGCCCTGGATACTGTACCAGCAATTTGTCCAGCCTGGCTATGCAGCTCTGAGGTATACTTATCCTTGTAGTTCATCCAAGGTGCAAGTTCTTGTACTGTACCTCCAGTGGGAGGACAGAGTTGGTTCTTTGCTGCAGATAATGTACCAGGGCATGCTGAGTCACTTCTAGGACAATTTCTGATAGAGTAAATCACTTCTGATCCCTTGGAGGTTATTATAATGAGATTATACTGTAGCCATCATTATTAGACAATCTCATGCAAATGTGCAGATAATAAAAACAATAAAGTCTTGTACACATGTGCAAGGTTTGTTGCCCGGCAGATATCCGTGCTTAAAGGGAAGCTCAAAGAGAACCTGAACTGAAAATAAAAAGTCAAAATAACCATACACAGATCATACTTAACTCCTGTGTAGTCTACTCCTCAATCTCTTCTCTCCTGCATCCCATTTGTCCACTGTGATCAATGGAATTCTCCGTCCTCCATTTTAAAAATGGTCATTACCCCATAACAGCTTCCTGGTCAGCACACTGTTAAACTGTAATATCACCCACTTGAGCCCTAGGGAAACAGGGAGATTACCTTGCACATTCAGTTGTAACTGACAGCTGCTGATATATAACTGACAGCAACTGGTATATTTCAGTTCTGCCAAAATCTCGTCAGAACTGGAAGGGATCACTGTAAGAAGCAAATGGTAAGTTTCTGAGAGGAACTGACGGTGAGGTTAGTATGTAATATTCATTTGCAGGTACATCATGTGTTTATTTTAAATAATTTTACTCGCTTCATGTTCCCTTTAAGTGAATTAAAAAAAAATATTTTAACTTACCCGGGGCTGATTCCAGCCCCCTGGACTCCTACTGTGCTCATGATGTTCTCCCTGTCATCTCCGCCCAGCAACGGTGTCCCCAGCAAAGCCAGTCTGCAGCTACTGTGCATGCGTGGCTCCAAGCCGTGCCCATTCATGCTCCCGCTGCCGGTAGCTTTCAGCGCATGCGCAGTACCAACTTCCACTTACTCAACTAACCACCGAGGGGGATAACGGGGACAGTGCTTTTGACATTTTGTAGGGCAAAATATGCGGTACTTTCCGAGACTCCAGTAGAGTTTTATACCCTTCCTGCAGCTCCCTTCAGCTTTCCCGCATTCATGCATGGCTCCTGGTGTGTCACATGACCTGATGTAGGGCGCGTTAGTACCGTTTTCGGCGAGCACACGTATCCCACATCAAGCAATCCCTGCCTGTGCCGGATACAGGAGACTTTGCTGTAATGTGTTAAAGAGACAGTGAAGTGAAAAAAATATATGATATGATTTGTATGTGTAGTACAGCTAAGGAATAAAACATTAGGAGCAGATACACAAGTCTAATATTGTTTCCAGTACAGGAAGAGCTAAGAAACTCCAGTTGTTATTTATGCAAAAGAGCCACTGAGCTCCACGACTTTCAGGCCTCTTTTCCACGAACTGTTGAGCTCTGTGCTCAGCAAGCAGTTGCCAGGCAGCAGTGAGCAGTTGTGAGAGTTTGAGAGGCATTTCACTGCCTATAAACAGTTCGTGGAAAAGAGGCCCTCAAAGTGGCAGAGAGTTCTGTCTTCTGAAGCTTATAATTTCAAGTGTCAGTCACTGTATTGTTTTTTTTTTTCTGCAGAGGACAGGTCAAAAGTTCACTTGCTTGCTCTGTAAAATCATTTAGAAATACTGAGTAGTGTGTAAACTGCAAATATTAGAGTATGATGCAATGTTATAAAAAACCACTATATAACTGAAAATAAAAATATGAGAATATTTTCTTTTCTACCAATGTTCTAGTAATTATCCGTACTACACAACCAATTCATTATAACATAATTTTTTTCGCTTCAGTGTCTCTTTAAAAACTAGGGACGTAATTGGGAACAAATAATTGGTCCATCGTGCATCTGCATTTATTGCATTGGCGATCAGTGTGTGTGTTAGGCCTCCTTTCTACGAACTGTTGAGCTGTGTGCTCAGCAAGCAGTTCCCAGGCAGCAGTGAGCAGTTATCATGCAGCAACAAACAGTTAGCAGGCAGCAGTGAGCAGTTATCATGCAGCAACAAACAGTTACCAGGCAGCAGTGAGCAGTTGAGAGAGTTTGAAAGGCATTTCACTGCCTTTCAACAGTTCGTGGAAAGGAGGCCTTAGGGTTGTCACCTCATCCCTTTAGGGCTCGTTTCCACTGTTGCGGTGCGGAATCGCCTGGATTCCACCGCAGAAGAAATCGCATGCGGCTGCGTTTACGCATGCGGATTTAGCCGCGATTTCGCATGGCAAGGAGCCAGGCGAATTTAACCATGTCACTGCCTGAGTAAAGCTCCATAGCAAACCATGCGAAATCGCACGCAAAATCGCGGGTAAATCCGCATGACAAAGCCGCATGCGATTTCCCTATTAAATGCATTAGCGGCGATTCGCCCGCATTCCTCCCGCACGCGAAATCTGACGGCTCTGCCGTGCAGATTTCTGCCGCACCGAAAAACGCTCCCGCCGCCGCACAAGTGGAAACAGCCCCATCCACTTACATTGACTATGCGAATCCGCATGCAGTGCCCGCATGCGGATTCGCTATAGTGGAAACGAGCCCTTAAATACCGGCACATATAAATTATACATGCCTTGTGGCTAGTTAGATGCAGTTTAGGCATTGATTATGTGTGAGTAGCCCCAGAACCTGTATAACTTAGATGTGCTGGTATGTAAAGGGATGAGGCGGCAACACTGGTGTGTGTGTGTGGCTCAGTGCACACCCAAAACCGCTAGCAGATCCTCAAAACGCTAGAGGGTTTTGGAGCAGATTTGCAGAGCGATTCTAGGCATGTTTAGAGAGGTTTTCTAAACATGCCTAGCGTTTTTGCGAGCGTTTTTGTGTAGCAGATTTCATATATTGTTACAGTAAAGCTGTTACTGAACAGCTACTGTAACAAAAACCCTAGGAAAACCGGTCTGATCTGGCGTTTTCCAGAGCGGTTTGTGTTTTTTTCTATATTTTACATTGAGGCAGAAACGCTTCTGCAAACGTGCTGCAGGAGGCACGTTTGCAGTTTGCTAAAAAACGCAAACCGCTGGTGTGCACCATCCCATTGAAATACATTAGCCAAGTTTTTTCACAGGCGGAAGCGGTTTGCGGATCGCTGCTAAAAACGCTCGGTGTGCAATCTCCATGTAGCATGAGGGGCAACAAATTTTGCATACTATGAACTGATTGTGTAGGTAAACCATTATGCTACGTGGAAGTGGCAAAATTGGAAGTGTGTACACACCTTCAATCTTGATTGGCCAATCACTGACCGATTTTACCACTTCCATGTAGCATGAGAGTTTACCTACACAATCTGTATTCATAATTGTATTCAAATTCTTACATAGCAAGGAAATGAACAGCGCTACTTAAAAACAGGTAAGTGCCTACCTGCAAAAGAGTGCAAGCCCCACTTGTGGGATATAATACACACCGAGCATACACATGACCTGTCTACCACTGGAGGAGGATGTTAGTTTCCTGTAACAGCTTCCATGCAACCTATTAAGTACTCGTCCCTCCCACTGCGAAGAAGTCGATCCTCCATGGAGCGCTGTTCATTTCCTTGCTATGTACTAATTTATTTTGTTTTTGGTCAGCTGCTCCCACTTAACAGCCATGCTTTTGGTGTATATGCAGAGCTTCTGTTTGGGATCAAGGTGCGTTTGTAGTTTCTGGGGGGGCTCAGCGCACCTCTGATTGGAGGCCATTCGGAGGCGGCCTGGTGTTGCGCTGATCCACCTTTTGCGCTGTATTCAAATTCTGTTGGACCTCATACTACACAAAGGTGGAAAAATTGTCCAATCATTGGGCAATGTAAATTGCAGGTGTGTACCAGGCTTAAAGGGAACCTTAACTGTAAAAAAAAAAAAAAAAAAAAAATGAGTTTTACTTACCTGGGGCATCTACCAGCCCCCTGCAGCCATCCTGTGCCCTCGCAGTCACTCATGGCTCCTCTGGTCCCCCGCTGCCAGCTAGTTTAGTTTTTGCCGACCCGTAATGCGTTGTTTTTACACCCGTAACGCGTAAAAATGTACTTGTTGATGTCTGCAAAAGCTTCCTGCACCAGCAGGGATGCATAAAAACGTACGCATGGCGGCTGGCCGACTCCAAGTCGGTAAAAACGAAACTAGCTGGCAGCGGGGGACCAGAGGAGCCATGAGTGACTGCGAGGGCACAGGATGTCTGCAGGGGGCTGGTAGATGCCCCAGGTAAGTAAAACTCATATTTTTTTTTTTTTTTACAGTTAAGGTTCCCTTTAAGGGCTTATAGAATCATGTGGTCCTTACACACTGTCTGATGTATTGCGTTTTAAGGCTGTGGACAGCATATATGCAACAGACATGCAAAGTACATCCATGTTTTTGCATTGGCACTCTCCTACACGTCCATTGCATATTTGTTCCTAGTGTTAAAGTATTGCAGCACGCATTTTTCTAAATGCCCGATGTGCTGCATCGAGTTCTGATCCCTGTCTTGCTACAATAATCCATCAGTAAGTACAACACCGGAACTGAGAGGGATATGGATGCCAACACTTATATTTCCTTTAAGGCTGCTTTCACAGTGGGACATTACAGGCGAACGTTAGAGCAGCCTGTAACGCAGCCCAACTCACAGTAATGATAAATCAATGGGCTGTTCACAGTGCCCACGTTGCGTTACATTGTAACGCTGCACGTTCAAAGAAAGTGCAGCATGCTGTGCATTATAGGTGGTTTTAGCTGCATTAGACTGTTTGCACATGCTCAGTAAGGGGAGAGTCCGCTATTGTTCCTAGCCACATGGCTAATTAATATTCACTGCACTGTAGTGTTGTCCAGATCATGAACGATTCGGATCTTTAATCCAGATCTTTTTTGTGAGTCGAATGGATCATCACAATGGGCTCTATTCTCAAAGAGCCAAAAGTACCGCAAAATTTTACCGGTAAATTCCCGCCAGCGGTAAACTCCGCATTTTTTTAGCATTCACTAACATTTTCCGCATGTTTGCCGCATGCGGGAAAAAAGATGCGGAAACAGGCATTATTCATGCGGGAATCATGCGGTAAAAAGGTCGCATGAAAAAGTGTTTAAAAAAAAAAAGTTAAAGTCCACCAAGCACAGCCCTTAAGCCTCCACACTTCATTAAAGTCAATGGGATGCGGAATATATCACCTACTTCTTGTAGGTGATAAAAATTCGGTAATTAACGAAGAAAAGATGCGCCTGAACATCTTTGAGAATTGATCTTTTATTGCGGAAAATACCGACTTTTGCGGAAATTTTACCGCATGAATCCCGCACTTTTATCACACTTTTTCCGCATGCGGAAAAAACATGCGGAACATTTTGAGAATCCCAACTTGCCGGTATTTTGGGTGCAAACTTCCCGCATGTACTTTACCGCATGCGGAAACTCATTGAGAATAGAGCCCATTGAAGGATTCGGTTCACAGTGGATGTCTGGAAGAAACAGGAACTGCAGCTTCTGTGCACAAGCACAATCTTCCTGCTGCATCTCTCCCTTCCCCATTAGCACCCTCAATGTGCCCTCATTCTCCTGCACCTCTCACTCTGCTGCACCCCTGCTTCCTGCTTCCCTAGTAAAATGATTCAAAGATTCGGTATAAAGATCCGGATCTTTTCAATGATCCGATTCCAATCATCTGAATCATTGAAAAGATCTGGACTTCCCAGGATAGCACCAAGAACCTTATAAAGCGGCTCAATCTGCCGTCCAACTTCAACACCACCATGCGTTGCGTTAGGGGCACGTTATGCGACCTTAACGTCCCCTAAAACGCAACGTCTTGGTGTGAAAGAGGCCTTAAACAATGCAAATTTCCTGGCTGTCCTGCTGTTCCGCTGCCTCTAATGCTTTCAGGGCTGGAACCCACTAGAGTGCTTTTTATTGCGCATTTAGGGAGCGCTTTAAATCGCTACTGATTTGCCTAATCGCTTTGCTAATGTAAATAAATGTAACAGATTCCACAATAGCGATTGCTATTAGCAAAATCACAATCGCAGAATATGCAGCATTTTGGGAGCGTTTGCGCTTCAGTGTAAAGTATTGAATCGCTGACAAATCGCTTATGAATCTCTAGACATAGCGATTTGAGTGCACTATTAAATTACTGCAAACTGTAAAAAAATGATAATAAATTGAAAGGACCAATCAGAGTTAAAATAGCTAATCGCAAATCGCTACACAATTGCTGGCAAAAAGCTTACACTTTTTAAAATCGCTCACAAAAGCGCCAGAAAACGCTCATGAAATTGCTTACAAAAAGCTAATTAAAAAGCTAGCGATTTGTAGGTTCCAGGCCTTAGCCGTAGACCCTAAACAAGCATTCAGATGGGATGTTTCTGACTGAAGTCTGACTAGATTAGCCGCATGTTTCTTCCAGGTGTGTGATTTATACACTACTGCAGCCAAAGACATCAGCAGGGCTGCCAGGCAACTGGTATTGTATAAAAGGAAATACATATGGCAGCCTCCATATCCCTCTCAGTTCAGGGATACTGTAAAGGCATCTGAGCACCTATGTATGAAAATATATACAAATGAGGTTTGTAATAGAGTGGGGCACTGGGGGGGGGGGGGGGTGATCTACATTTACTTACATATGGGACTTGCCATAATCCCCAGGAAAAGTTGCATATTTAAGCTCCTAGCAGTTGTAGTCCATTGATACGTATCTTGGCCAGGAGATGTTCTAACATCAGTGGTCTACATCATAGGTTCTCAACGTGTGGTATGCGTACCCCAGGGGGTACTTCGGAGGGTTCCAGGGGGTACTCGGGCTTTATATACTTAACCAAGAATAACAAATGTAAAGTTTTTGAAAATGATAAATCTTATTTAAACAACTACAAATTAGTACTTAAGCTATTTAAGCTAATTAAAAGCAATAGTAAATGCTTGAAAATTGTTCAGAACCAATTATAATGTACTACGATTAAATATATATTTGTCAAGGGGTACTGTGAAAATGTTTACTATGCTAGGGGGTACTTGGTGAGTACAGGGTTTTAAAGGGGGTACATACCAATAAAATGTTGAGAAACACTGGTCTACATCTCCCAGCAGGGAGATTCAAAGTGCTACAGCTACGGTTCTCCCTGGGAAAGAACAAACAAACAAACACAGCGCCAGAGCTGCAGCCACTAGGACGCGCTCTATAGGCAGTAGCAGTGTTAGGGAGACTTGCCTAAGGTCTCCTACTGAATAGGTGCTGGCTTACTGAACAGGCAGAGCGAGATTCGAACCCTGGTCTCCTGTGTCAGAGGCAGAGCCCTTAAAGAGAACCTGTACTGAGGAAAAATATTTAAAATAAACACATGAGGTAACTTCAAATGAACATTACATAGTTACCTTGCCATCATTTCCTCTCAGAAGCTCACCATTTTCTTCTGACAATAATCCCTTCCAGTTCTGACAATATTTTGTCAGATCTGAAATATATCAGTTGCTGCCAGAAAAATCAGTTGCTGTCAGTTATAGCTGAGAGGGAAAACTGATGTACCAGGTAATGTCCATGTTTCCCTATGGCTCAAGTGGGCGATGTTACAGTTTAACTGTGTGCTGACCAGAAAGCTGTTATGGGGTAATGGTCATTTTCAAAATGGAGGATGGAAAATTCCCTTGATCACAGTGAACAAACAGGACGTGGGACAGGAGAAAGACACTGAGGAGTAGATTACATGGAAGGTAAGTATGACTTGTGTATGCTTATTTTGACTTTTAATTTTCAGTTCAGGTTTTCTTTAACCATTACTCCATTCAGCAACTGCTGAATCTGCTGAAGGCAGATTACATAGGAGGGAGGGGGTGTTGTTGGCCAGTGGAGCACCCCCTCACCCAGTAGGTAAGTAATGCCCATCAACACCACCAACAGCCCACTTTATTATAGGGAGGTTCATTTGCAATATTTTTAAAATAGGGTCCCTTTAAATGCATGCATTAGCACAGCCCGTAGAGGTGAACCAGCCCTACTGCATCAGTATCCACTTCCATAAGGACTGAGGGCTGGAACCCACAGGAGCGCTTTTGGCAGCGTTTTGGCAGCACTGCGATACGCTAGCAGTTTTGCCAAAACGCTGGGCTAATGTTAATGGATGGGGCAACTTCCACAGGAGCGTTTGCGTTTCCCAGAAACGCAAATGCAGGACCTGCAGCATTTTGGGAGCGTTAGCGCTTCAATGTAAAGTATTGAAACGCTAGCAGAAACGCTCAGCAAAACCTAAACTGAGCGGTTTTGCTAGCGTTTTGCGGTTCAGCACACTGTAACAAAATTAAAAATAATTCACAGGACCAATCAGGATAAAAACGCAAAACGCTACGCACCCGCTGGGCAAAAAAATACAATGTTGCAAAACGCGACCGAAAACGCGCATGAATCCGCTTGCAAACCGCTCAGACAAAACGCTAGCGGTTGCGTTTGCTGATTTCAGTGGGTTCCAGGCCTGAATGTGAGACAAGACT